>NC_090189.1:2400558-2413058 GCF_024679245.1 Pseudorasbora parva
TGCAAGGTTTAAAATTGTGGTGTCAAGCCATCCCTACTCACTTCCCTGATATGAGCAGAGCTGTGTGTGTGTGTGTGTGTGTGTGTGTGTGTGTGTGTGTGTGTGTGTGTGTGTGTGTGTGTGTGTGTGTGTGTGATGGGTAGGTTTAGGGGCCGGGGTAGTGTAAGGGGATAAAAAATACGGTTTGTACAGTATAAAAATCATTACGCCTATGGAATGTCCCCACATTTCACAAAAACAAATGTGTGTGTGTGTGTGTGTGTGTGTCAGGTCCAGAGAACCCATGGCTGGTCCAGGCGTATGTCCGAGCTGCCGTCCATCCGTTCGCCTCAGTGGTCGGTCAGGAGGTTTTCCAGAGCGGAGTCATTCCCTCCGACACAGACTTCCGCATCTATCGGGACTTTGGGAATATTCCTGGTATGAGACACACACTGGGAATCATCTGAGAGAGCCATGGTGTGATAAACACAGCGCAGTATTAACGTGTGTTACAGACTGAAGTACGGTGATCAGGAGTGTGTTTGACTGCGACTCTTCTTCGTCTCCTGCAGGGATTGATCTGGCCTTCATCGAGAACGGCTTCATCTATCATACCAAATACGACACTCCGGAGCGGATCCACACCGACTCCATCCAGAGGGCAGGTGAGAGTCCTGAGTGTGTGTGCGCGTGTGTGTGAGCATGAGCGTGAACGTGTGTGTGAACGTGTGTGCGAGGGTGTGTGCGTGAGGGTGTGTGTGTGTGCGAGCATGAGTGAGTGTGTGTGCACGAGCGTGAGTGTGTGTGCGATTGTGTGTGAGCCTGTGTGTGCAAGTACGAGTGTGTGTGCATGAGTGAGTGTACGAGTGTGTGAGTGAGAGTGTGTGTTTGTGTGTGCGCGCGTGTGCGAGCGTGAGTGTGTGTGTGTGTGTGTGTGTGTGCAATTGTGTGTGAGCGCAAGTGTGTGAGTGTGTGTGTGCGAGTGTGTGTGTGTGTGCATGCGTGAGTGAATGCAAGTGTGTGTACGCAAGTGTGTGTGTGCACGACTGTGTTCTTGCGCGAGTGTGTGTATGCTCGAGTGTGTGTGTGTGTGTGTGTGTGTGTGTGTGAGTGAGTGAGTGTAAGTGTGTTTTTGTGTGTGTGTGTGTGTGCGCATGAGCAAGCGTGTGTGTGTGTTTGTGTGTGTGTGAGCGTAAGTATGAGAGTGTGAGAGCGTGTGTGCGAGTGTGTGAGCGTGTGTGTGTGAGCGAGTATGTGAGCGTGTGTGTGAGTGTGCGTGTGTGCGAGTGTGTGTGTGTGTGTGCATGCGTGAGTGAATGCAAGTGTGTGTACGCAAGTGTGTGTGTGCACGACTGTGTGTTTGCGCGAGTGTGTGTATGCTCGAGTGTGTGTGTGTGTGTGAGTGAGTGAGCGTAAGTGTGTTTTTGTGTGTGTGTGTGTGTGTGTGCGCATGAGCAAGCGTGTGTGTGTGTTTGTGTGTGTGTGAGCGTAAGTATGAGAGTGTGAGAGCGTGTGTGCGAGTGTGTGAGCGTGTGTGTGTGAGCGAGTATGTGAGCGTGTGTGTGAGTGTGCGTGTGTGCGAGTGTGTGAGCGTGTGTGTGCAAGTGTGTGTGTGTGCATGCGTGAGTGAATGCAAGTGTGTGTACGCAAGTGTGTGTGTGCACGACTGTGTGTTTGCGTGAGTGTGTGTATGCTCGAGTGTGTGTGTGTGTGTGTGTGTGAGTGAGTGAGTGAGCGTAAGTGTGTTTTTGTGTGTGTGTGTGTGTGTGCATGAGCAAGCGTGTGTGTGTGTTTGTGTGTGTGTGAGCGTAAGTATGAGAGTGTGAGAGCGTGTGTGCGAGTGTGTGAGCGTGTGTGTGTGAGCGTGTGTGCGAGTGTGTGAGCGTGTGTGTGCGAGTGTGTGTGTGTGCATGCGTGAGTGAATGCAAGTGTGTGTACGCAAGTGTGTGTGTGCACGACTGTGTGTTTGCGCGAGTGTGTGTATGCTCGAGTGTGTGTGTGTGTGTGTGAGTGAGTGAGCGTGTGTGTGTGTGTGTGTGTGTGTGTGTGTGTGTGTGTGTGATTGAGTGAGCGTAAGTGTTTTTGTGTGTGTGTGCATGAGCAAGCGTGTGTGTGTGTTTGTGTGTGTGTGAGCGTAAGTATGAGAGTGTGAGTGTGAGTGTGTGTGTGCGTGAGTGTGCGTGTGTGTGTGTGTGCGGGTGTGTGTGTGTGCATGCGTGAGTGAATGCAAGTGTGTGTATGCAAGTGTGTGTGTGCACGACTGTGTGTTTGCGCGAGTGTGTGTATGCTCGAGTGTGTGTGTGTGTGTGTGTGTGTGTGTGTGAGTGAGTGAGTGAGTGAGCGTGTGTGTGTGTGTGTGTGTTTGTGTGTGTGTGAGCGTAAGTATGAGAGTGTGAGAGCGTGTGTGCGAGTGTGTGAGCGTGTGTGTGTGAGCAAGTATGTGAGCATGTGTGCGTGTGTGAGTGTGTGAGCGCGTGTGTGTGTGTGTGTTAAAACTGCAGAAGAGCAATATGATGAAAGATGCCAATGTTCAGTAAGTAATAACATTTATTAATAAAAAGTAATGATAAGCAAAATGAATGCATTAGCTCAGCCGTTAGCAGATTATGACCAATAAGCAAACAGAACATTAATAAACAGAAGAATTCAGCCGGTGTGTGTTTACTTTACTTCTCTAACCCTGGCTCGTCCAATCAGAACGCAGAGCCAGTGCCGTGTGCTTCAGTCATTCTCCTTTAGCTTCAGTTGAGTCGTGTCTGATCTTAGAGACTGTAAAGGTTTAATATGATCATGTGTATGCATTAAAGGGTTACTTCACCCCAAAATGAAATGTCTGTCATTAACTCCTCCCCCTAATGTCGCTCCACACCCGTAAGATAGGACAGTATAGTGTGCATACACTTGCATACGCTCTCGGACTAAATGTAAAATATCTTAACCTGTGTGTGAAGATGAACGGAGGTCTTACGGGTGTGGAGCGACATTAGGGGGAGGAGTTAATGACATAAACGTAATTTTTGGGTGAACTAACCCTTTAATGGCTCTGATAATGATGCACTTCCTGTTTTTCTCCGTCTCCAGGTGACAACATCCTGTCTGTTCTCCTGCACCTGGTGATGTCGGATGAGCTGGCGGATTCCTCGGAGTATCGCCACGGCAACATGGTGTTCTTCGACCTGCTGGGACTGACGGTGGTGGCGTATCCGGCTCGGGTCGGAAACATCATCAACTACATGGCGATGGTTGCCACGGCGATATACCTGGGCAGGAAGTGCATGGTGACCAGCAGTGTGGGTACGTGAGGGTCACATGACCTCCAGAGCTGAGCATCTCTGAGGGGTTTACAGTACAACGTTTAACAGTCCGCAGCATTATTTGAACACTATTTATTTATTTATTTATTTATTTATTTATTTATTTATTTATTTATTTATTTATCAATTTATTTATCCATCCATTTATTTATCCATCCATCCATTTATTTATCCATCCATTTATTTATCCTTCCATTTATTTATCCATCCATCCATTTATTTATCCATCCATTTATTTATCCTTCCATTTATTTATCCATCCATTTATTTATCCATCCATCCATTTATTTGTCCATCCATCCATTTATTTATCAATCCATTTATTTATCCATCCATTTATTTATCCATCCATTTATTTATCCATCCATTTATTTATCCATCCATTTATCCATCCATCCATTTATTTATCCATCCATTTATTTATCCATCCATCCATTTATTTATCCATCCATCCATTTATTTATCCATCCATCCATTTATTTATCCATCCATCCATTTATTTATCCATCCATTTATTTATCCATCCATTTATCCATCCATCCATTTATTTATCCATCCATTTATTTATCCATCCATCCATTTATTTATCCATCCATTTATCCATCCATCCATTTATTTATCCATCCATTTATTTATCCATCCATCCATTTATTTATCCATCCATCCATTTATTTATCCATCCATCCATTTATCCATCCATCCATTTATTTATCCATCCATTTATTTATCCATCCATCCATTTATTTATCCATCCATCCATTTATTTATCCATCCATCCATTTATTTGTCCATCCATCCATTTATTTATCCATCCATTTATCCATCCATCCATTTATTTATCCATCCATTTATTTATCCATCCATCCATTTATTTATCCATCCATCCATTTATTTGTCCATCCATCCGTTTATTTGTCCATCCATCCATTTATTTATCCATCCATTTATTTATCCATCCATCCATTTATTTATCCATCCATCCATTTATTTGTCCATCCATCCATTTATTTATCCATCCATTTATTTATCCATCCATTTATCCATCCATCCATTTATTTATCCATCCATTTATTTATCCATCCATCCATTTATTTATCCATCCATCCATTTATTTGTCCGTCCATCCATTTATTTATCCTTCCATTTATTTATCCATCCATTTTTTTATCCATCCATCCATTTATTTATCCATCCATTTATTTATCCATCCATCCATTTATTTATCCATCCATCCATTTATTTGTCCATCCATCCGTTTATTTGTCCGTCCATCCATTTATTTATCCTTCCATTTATTTATCCATCCATTTTTTTATCCATCCATCCATTTATTTTTAAACAAAGTTGGTAGTATTAGTTGAAAATAAAACTTTGTTTGTTTGTTTATTTATTTATTTATTTATTTTAAAACTAAAACAGTGGCGTTATTTAAATAAATAAATAAATAAATAAAATGTTTTTAAAAATAATGCTACCAATTTAGTTAAATAAAAGGCTAATAAATAAATAAGTAAATAAATAAATAAATAAATAAATATCATTCATTCATTCATTCATTCATAAATAAATATTTTTTTATTTAAATACTGCCACTGATTTAGTTTTAAAATAAATGGATAATAAATAAATAAGTAAATAAATAAATGAGTTATTTTTAAAATGCAAACTAATATATTTACAAAATAAATGTATGAATCGTAATATTGGTGAAAACTGATCCGCTGTTTATTATCATAGATCGGCTGAGTTGTGTTGAACAAGCGTCATCACTGTAATGACAATATGAATATGAATGTGTGATGTCATCAGCTGCTCTCTGTGTGTGTGTGTGTGTGTCTCTCTGTGTGTGTGTGAGACAGGCGGGCGGTACGCGTGGGACCTGGCGTGTGCGGTGTGTGTGGTGGTGCTGGGCTGGCTGGCGGCTCTGCTGGCGGTTCTGATCGTGGCTATGCTCGTCACACTGATGGGTCGCTCCATGTTCTGGTACACACACTTCTACACCGCCGTCTGTCTGTACGGCTCCACCGCGGCTGGCAAGATCCTGCTGATCCACACACTGGCCAAGAACCTTTACTACGGGGTGAGTGAAGGGACAAAACACACCACACCGATGACATCACAGCGGCAGAAACACACTTCAGCTGATGATGTCACAGATCTGATGATGTCACACTGTGATGTCACTGACTGAGCTCAACTGATGTGAACCTAAACACGCTATTACATGCCAAAGCAGTGGCATATAAGCATGGCTTTATTTATTTATTTTATGTTTATTTTATGTTTTCAAATGTCAAACCAATACCATTTTATATATATCTAATTTATTTATTTATTTATTTAAATATCAAAGTCAGTATTTGTTATCTAAATATAGAAAGGTTTTTATTTATGTATATTTTTTAATGTCAAATCATTATTTAAATAATAATAATAATATGTTCACTATTTATTTAAATGTTACATCAGTAGTATCATTTAAATAAAGATTATTTTTTAACTAGAAAATATATTTATGTCAAATCAGTAAAATTTAAATAATGATAATAATAATAAAAGGGGTGACCCCGAATAGTCGAAGATTCGATGCATCGATATGCGGACCCTGATTCGACCACCGATCTCACGGTCGAATCTTCGCGGGTGTTATGAAACGAGGATCATACCATTTTGGCAATATGGGGGTGCTCAATATTTTAAAGACGTGTCGTGGCGCTGAGCTGAGCTGAGTATCGGTGCGCGACCCCTTTAAGGGCGCTGAGCTTCACACCGCTCCTTTAAAATTAGAACACGTTCAATGAGTGTACACACACCGGCGGCAGCATTCAGCGCCCGTCCACGGCCACTCAGGAAGTTGTTTAAAATCCTGCCGCACCACAGAGTGCTTTCGTGCAGCTCTTCTGTCAGTCAATTCAAAATTGAGCTCGCGTGTATATAATGTGCGCGTCAGGTGGCGGTGTGAGTGAGATCCTGAGGCGCGCGGGGCTGAGCTTCGCGTCCTTCACAATCGGCTTCAGAACGGGCATAAACGCACTCAGAGTGTTCTTTTCCTCTCTAGGCAGGTTTTTTTTTTTTAGGTTTATTTATCAAAATGTTCTTTTATATATTTGTGTGATGTTCTGTATTTCAATCACGGCTTTAACATATTATGAGAAAACGGTTTATGAATGTTTATCCACCACATTACCTTTTAGGCTATTTAAACCTAAATAAGAGAGCCATTGTCAGTTCGTCTGTCAGTTGGCAGGCAGTTTTGGTCGCTTTATTAAAAGTTGTTGCTGTGTGCAGTGTGTAAAGGAAAATAAAAATAGTTTTACCCTTCTGCTGACAGTGTCGTGCCCAACCCATTCACACACACACACAGATGATTCGACTATCAGTCGACAATAGAGAGAGTCGACAATTCTGATTCGAATGTCTGAATCCTTAGTCGAGGACAGCCGTAAATAATAATAATAATAATAATTTCAAAGTAGGGGTTGCACAACTTGCACTGACTAGTCGATTTTAATGTTGTGTTCGTAAGTTAATCATCGCGCTAAACTGTGTGCTGTGCTGCATTGCAACACACACACACACACACACACACACACAACCGATCGCACATCATCGGAGATCACACGCGCCTCACACAAAACCATTCAGGAGCGCAGAAATGTATTATTATCAACACCGTCCTGTGATTTATCAATTCTAGCATATATTTCTTGATAACTAAAACTCACAGCTTCACTGTAAGTAGAGAGACGCTGGCAGGTAGAAATTAATCACTCACTAATTCATTGATATAAATGCAATCTTTATTGTGCTACTTTATCTGTATCTTATGAGAAATATAACGACCATAAGACAAAAGAACTGATACAGGAGCTGTTATGCAGGATTAATAACCTCATGGGCAGCGCTGTGTCATATGCCGTATCTGTCCTGTGTTCGTGTCTCAGCTCGAGGCTCAGGATTATTTGTTCATTAATGACGTCATCAGTGACTAGTCGACGCCGACTCGACTTTCATTACATAAATGTCGACTTTAAAAAAAACTGGAAGTCGTTCAACCCCTATTTCAAAGTGACAAATACTACTTTATTTCCTTATTTATTACAAGTCAGGACCATTATTTAAAGGCCCACTGAAGTGCCCTGAAACGCGCCGCATTATTCAGTGTGTTGACGTGATCCTCCCCTTTTTTGAAACAGCCAATAGCGTTTTGTTGATACACAGTTTAACTAGAGCGGACCTTTCCCTGTTTGGTGAAGCCAGTTTCCTCTAACACTGTTTATCATCATAATCTCCTCCATATCGCTTTGAAATGCAGCATTCTGTGCAGAATTCAAATGGCTCGATATGTGTGTTGTCTGCGCGGACTCGCGCATATGATCCGCTGCGCTCTCGTGTCTGTAGTCTAACTTTAGACCTGAGCCGTTGGGGTGTGTGCGCGGCTGCGGTGTGTGAAACTAACGTGAAAACAGAGTTTATTCGCCTCAAATGAAAGCATATTGACACTGAACGGGTTCCTATCACATATATAGTGTGCGATGTGCCTTTCACCATGTAGAAATGAGTAAATGTGTGTTAAGAACTGACTGATTTCAGCCGCCGCTTCGGCAGTGTAGGGGGCGGGGCTTTAGATTCTAGAGAGCATTTTGATTGGACAGAAGATTTGAGGAGAAAGTGAAGTCTGCGATGATGTCACCAAAATATGAGATTCGTTTTAGCAGAAGTGGGAGACTGTAAATTTTGAATGCTTATATCTCCTAAATTAAAATTTTGTCATAGTTTTGGAACACACACCAGCTTATTCATAACTTTAGGGCTAACACAGTCATACTAAAAGCTAAAAAACTTACATTTTGATTTCAGTGGACCTTTAAATACAGTTTATAAAATACTTTTTTAAGTCGTCATGTTTTCACTGATAATTCATAACTGATATGGCTAAAATGAATAAAAATATTAAATTTATTTGTACGGTATTTATGTATTTTTAAAAAAGTCAAATCAGTAGCATAATTTAAATAAATAATAATAATAGTAATAATCTAGTCATTTAAATGCCAAGTCAGTAGCATTAAAATTAATAAGTAAGGCAAAAAATAAAATATATTTATTTAAATGTCACATTTGACAAAAAAATAAAAAAATAAATACAGCTGTTCTGTAACAGCCCCATAACATTTTCAGGAGATGTTGATTTATAACAAACAATTTCAAAACTAATACGATTTAAATTATAATGATAAAATCTAATCGTATTGCCATAAGAGTGCTAGACATTAATGTTAGCATTTTTAAAGACCAAGAAGTCGTTGTGCTTGTGAAACCTCCACACGTTTGGTATCTGTGCAAAGTCCCGAATGTGCTCTATACAGTCAGGACATCAAAACGGTGATGTGTATGATGACAGAGAAATCCTCTCAAATATAATGTCCTGTAATATTATGTTGCTCAGACCAGTTCCTCCTCAGGACTGATGGGTCTGGGATCTGGTGAAATGAGTTAGTGTGTATTAGGGATGCCACAATACAGTTAGTCCACGGTTCAATACACACCTCGGGGTTTAACCGCGGTTCGGTTTTTTTGCTATTCTATTCTTAGGTGACAGGAACAGAAAAAGGTTATGGAGAAAATGTTTTTATTGCAATACTCTTTCTTTATTTTACTTAAAACACTTAAAAAACCCTTACTTATGGGTCCTGCACACTGTGCGATTTTTCAAAATCCTTTGTGAATGTCCCTTGTCAGACTGTACGAACATGATCGCCGCTGTAAGCCATGATCACACTGTAAGATCTCAGTTGGCATTAATGTCAGACTGCACGAGAGTGAAGGTGTGCTAAAGACGGACGCACGCAAGAAAACTCACCCGGAGTTTTATATCATCAATGAATGACGCGTTCGGTGACGGTGAGCTCTTACACGCGGGACTGAAATGCTGGCTACAAATAAATCTCTAGCTCGCGTTTTGTTCATAGTTTGTCTTTAGAAACGGAGATATTTGACGGTCGTCGTAGGAGAAGTCACACTGCAGGATTGTGTGCCAAATCTTCTGACACTGCCAGAATTTCGTCTGAGGTAAAATTTGATCGCAGCGCTTATTAATCGGCTGCCGGTGAACATGTCAAACTAACGACCAAAGACGTCAGATTTTAGCCTCGGATCAGAGGAATCTTTTAGGATTTGCTAAATTTGTCTCAAACAGCCAAATATCGCACAGTGTGCACCCGGCTTTAAACTTAAAACTTTACTTTAAAAAACCCTTGTACACATCCCCAGTGTATTGTATAATATAAAATAAATATATAGAAAGATTTACAGTGGCAGCTCAGAGATGTACAGCAGCATTTAAGTATGAATTTTAATCAATTAATGTAGGCTAAAATTAAAACTACATAGTCTTCAATATACAACATTTTTTTAAATTACTGTATTAAAGGTCTTGTTTTTTTTATTAAAATCATTTTAGAGATGAACTGTCCCTTTAAGGGCAGCGTGTTCACTATAGGCTGCTGCGGTCAATTGAAGACCTGCTCACATCTCATATATAGATGCACGCGATTTTACTTTCACTTTAGACATAACCGACTGTGTTTATATGTTAACCTTGTGTGTGTTTGACAGTATTAGCGCAGTTAGGCTGGGGACACACTGCAAGCGTGCCGTGAGCGTCTCGGCTGCGTGGCGTGTCCATTTTTATTTCGGCTCCCATGTTAACCGGTTAGCGCTTGCATACTGCCTGCGGCTCACGCGCGATCCGAGCTGCGCGGAAAACACGTGAATGCTTCAAATAGGAGAGACGCCTATTTTTCACGCGACACGCGAGCGTGTTGGAAGCGTTTCTAGGCAAAATAGAATAGGAATAGATGTTCATATGCCATTTTGACACGAATACATATTAATAAATGACATGTTCATGTTTGAAAGTCTGTAGGTTAACATAAATGCAGATATAGGCTTAATTGTAATAATAAAAAACAACATAATTATCGATTTTGAAATATTAAATCTATCAATACAGAACGAAATATTCTGCAGCCTATTTTGCCGTCAATACCATAGATATGTGGTCAATAGGCTCCTGCCGACGTTGTCTTTTCTGTATCAATAGGCAATATATTTATATTTAACATGAAGTATAGGGCTTCCCTGTGCATTAATAGCAGCAGCAGCGCCGCGTCAGACACGCTTCTGGTGTGCAAAGACAGAGAAAAAGCCGCGCAGCCGCCCCGCGGATGACACGCAGCAGAAACGCCACGCTCACACCACGCTTGCAGTGTGTCTCCGGCCTTAGACTGTCCAGTAATCACGTGTGTTTGACAGACGTTTAGTGTGCGCGCTCAATACAAAATAGTGCATAAGCACGCGAATTAAATGTTTAACCAGCAAGGCTTTAAAACTTAGGATAACACCCCCTAACTTTAGTGCATATGATTGGATATTGGCGCATATCAGCGTAGACTCACAGGCACACTCAAACAGAGCCGACATAAACTGAGAGAAATATTTCAAACGGAGAGATATGGAAATAATGAATTAAATGCAAAACCGGAAAAAATGCAATTCACCAGCGCATATTGAACCGTGAATGCCGTACCAAACGGTTCAATATTATATTGAGTATTGTGGCATCCCCAGTGTGTATTAATAAACGGATGTAAAGCCGAGCACTGAGGCTGTTCTTCATGTGTGCAGGACGTCTCTGTAAACCACATGAGCGTCAGTAAGGACGAGTTACTGAATGCCCAGGTCTGGCGCCTCGAGCAATGAAGGCTTCTTATGGGTGTGTGTTTGACCTTGTTGCCCATTTCCACTGAGCTATTATAGTCAGCTGACGACACACACAACACAGACACACACACACACACACACACACACACGTTTGTTTTTGTGACATATGAGGACTTTCCATAGGCGTAACGGTTTTTATACTGTACAAACCGTATTTTATATCCCCCTCACCTTACCCTGCCCCTAAACTTACCCATCACCACACACACACACACACACACACACACACACACACACACACACACACACGTTTGTTTTTGTGACATATGAGGACTCTCCATAGGCGTAATGGTTTTTATACTGTACAAACCGTATTTTATATCCCCCTCACCTTACCCTGCCCCTAAACTTACCCATCACCACACACACACACACACACACACACACACACACACACACACACACACACACACACACACACACACACACACACACAGGAAACATTCTGCATTTTTACTTTCTCATAAAAACTCCTCCTGTGTGATTTATAAGCCTTTTGTAAAGTGGGGCCATGGGTAATGTCCTCATATTTCACCCTCTCCTGTAATACCTGTGTCATACCCATGGCATTATACACATTTGAGTCCTCATATGTCACAAAAACACACACACACACACACACACAGGAAACATTCTGCATTTTTACTTTCTCATAAAAACTCCTCCTGTGTGATTTATAAGCCTTTTGTAAAGTGGGGACATGGGTAATGTCCTCATATTTCACCCTCTCCTGTAATACCTGTGTCATACCCATGGCATTATACACATTTGTGTCCTCATATGTCACAAAAACATGCCCACACACACGCACACACACACCTGTGCTCTGTGAGGCTCTTTACCTGCGCGTCCGGTTACTAATGACGAATTCATCAGACGCCGCTGCCCAGAGTTTTCGGGTTTCTCGGTTAAAATCCGTATGAATGTTGGTTAACACTTTATTTTACCATGGGCATGTTACGTATGTTACATATATTATATTACTCGGTACTTAAATATATAATTACACTGTAACAACGACTGTAACATAGTTTTAAAATGTCAAATCAGTAGCATTTAAATAAATGATGATGATGATGATGATAATAATAATGTCATAAATACAAATAAATCTTTATTTTCTTTATTCATTTATTTTACTTTTTTTTCAAGAATGGTACTGACTTGTATATATAATTTATTTATTTATGTAAATAATCAATTTATAAAATAAATTTTTAATAAGTCATGTTTTCACTGATAACTGATATGCTAGCTAAAATGAAATAAAAATATGTATTTATTTGTCTACGGTATTTATGTATTAAAAAAAGGAAAATCAGTAGTAATAATAAATAATAATCTATTTCTTTAAACGTCAAGTCAGTAGCATTAAAATTAATAAGTAAGGAAATAAATAAGATATATTTTTATTTATTTAAA
>NC_090189.1:2418058-2483058 GCF_024679245.1 Pseudorasbora parva
AACATTGCCATCAATGCTATCGTTCCCTTATTGTGCCTGTAACTCTAAAAGTATTAACCCTTAAATGCATGACTGTTTCGCAAAACATTCTTACATATTGGGGTCGTTAGCGACCCGGATCTATATTTATCATGGATAGACCTCTACCTGTCGTAACAATATATACAACTTCTGATATTAGAGTAACACTCACAGAAGAATAAAATAAAACCTATTTCGTTCCCTTTTGGAGCTTGGAAGGATTCAGTTTGAGCAGATGTTTAATACCATCATCATCTGTCCTCGTCAGAGCTCGTTTACCAGTATATTCAGCATCTGCTCATATTCGCCATCTCCAGCATATTCTCCAAACTCATTTTCAATGTCTTCAAAATCAATATTATGATCACTGACAGCTTCTTGAGCACATCCATCATCAAGAGACAGTGACACTAATATCTGATTGTGTTTAGTACTTGCTCTCTGCAGTAAATCACTGAGACATTTCAAGTTTTGCAGATTATAATTATTGTTTCGTTTTCTGTCAGAGGTAACTATGAGTTAAACATCACTTCATCATTGGGTATCAGACATTGCCACCTTGTGGAATAAAGGTGAATTGCGCCGTATTTCGTCATTATAGATTCATTTATTATTGTGCAAAAAATATATACGTACAATCCTACACACCTCGGGTCGTTAGCGACCCTATACAATTTTGACAGAAAACTAGTGAAAAAACAGGCATTCAATTATAATTCTATTATTTTTTTCTTGTTATATTGTTTAAAATGGATTGATTGAGGAATACTAAGAAGGTTGATGTCTAACTTTAAAAAAAATGAATGAGGAGCAGGGTAGTGAATGACGTCTCTGGTCGCTAACGACCCGAGGTATGCATTTAAGGGTTAAATATATCTCAATATCCTTCTATATTCTCATTCTTAATAAACTTTTCTTTTGTAACCTTCATTTTAAAGGCCCTATGGTTACCTGTCACTTTAATTCAGCGCATCCAACACAGCAAAAAATAGACTCGTTGTGGAAACGATCGCCGGACTGCATCCGCTTGCAGTGTGAAAGCTGTAATCTGTTAAAATGGGTACGGGAAAAAATATGCACTGCAAACAGAGTGTGTGTGAGGCTCTGTGTATTCTGCCAGCTTTCTATCAGAACCAGCATTAACTTCTGGAGCAGTTTGAGCTCCAGTAGCTCGTCTGTTTGATCGGACCACACGGGCCAGCCTTCGCTCCCCACGTGCATCAATGAGCCTTGGCCGCCCATGACCCTGTGGCCGGTTCTCCACTGGTCCTCCACTTTTTATAGATACTGACCACTGCAGACCGGGAACAGCCCACAAGAGCTGCAGTTTTGGAGATGCTCTGACCCAGTCGTCTAGCCGTCACAATCTGGCCCTTGTCAAACTCGCTCAAATCCTTACGCTTGCCCATTTCTCCTGCTTCACACACATCAACTCTGAGGACAAAATGTTCAGTTGCTGCCTAATGTATCCCACCCACTAACAGGAGCCGTGATGAAGAGCTCACCAGTGTTATTCATGTTTGTGTCTCTTGTGTGTGTGTGTGTGTGTGTAGAGCACGCGTCGTGTGGATCTGGCCGAGCTCTTCTTCGACGTCAGTCTGCTGTTGTGGTGTTGTGTGCTGCTCTTCCTCACTCAGCGTGGCTTATGTTCAGCTTACGTGCCGATGATGATGGTCGTGTTTCCTCTCGCCAGTAAACTGCTGCTCAGAAAGCACTTCAGAGCCAGAGGTCAGAGGTCACGCCACACACACACCCCCTTCTGCAAGTGTCTTTACATTACAAGGATCAATACTGAGGTGTATTTATTTGAGACATTTTGTTTTACAGCTGTCATGGTTGCTTAAGGTATTAATTACATATTATGATATTTTTGTGCTATTTTAAGTGCTATACAAGTATAAAAAAGTCAGGTATATAGATAGTGTGTTGAAAAAATTATATGCTATATCACCAATATTTTAAAATAAAAGCCTTTTTAAAATGTATTTTTTTAATATATAATGTCTGTATGCAAATTTATAACATTTGCAAAAAAAATATATATATATTTGTATTATAACTCGACTTTTATTTTGCCATCCATTTGTGGTGTTTTAGGTCTCGGGTCAGCAGTAGTTTAGCTCAGGATGGGGTCAAAGGGCAGGAATTAGGGCTCTGATGTTTAAATGTGGTCACTCATGATACATGGCCATTGTGCTGATGGTCATTAGTGCTGTTTCAGTGGTGTGTGTGTGTTTGTGTGTGTGTGTGTGTGTGCAGGAGCATCTCTTCAGTACTCTGTCCTGTACCTGTTGGGTCTCACTGTACCGTACGTCCACATCATGTTCCTCATCTGGGTGGTTTTTGAGATCTTTAC
Source organism: Pseudorasbora parva (assembly GCF_024679245.1). Lineage (NCBI taxonomy): Eukaryota > Metazoa > Chordata > Actinopteri > Cypriniformes > Gobionidae > Pseudorasbora > Pseudorasbora parva. The sequence continues at coordinate 2,420,436 of NC_090189.1, forward strand.
ACCCATCCTGGGCCGCAGCGGAACCGAAATCCCACCCGATGTCGTCCTGGCGTCAATTGTTACCCTGGCAACCGTGATTCTGTCTTCCTATTTTGTGAGTCATACAGGCTAACTGTAACAGTAAATTCAAATTCAAACGTTCAAATTTAAACATTCAAGTTCAAACAGTCAAATTTTAACATGAAACAGTCAAATTCAAACATTCAAATTCAAACATTAAAAATTCAAATATTTAAATTAGAAACATTGGGTCAGTGTATATTTTGGCCATTTGATTTTCCTTATAGAAACGGGTATTCAAAAACAAAAAACGTCTCCTTTTTCGTTTTTTTCATTTTTTTAAACAAAACGAAAAACAAGAATTCAGCTTGATTTTTCCTTTTTTTGTTCAGAGGTAGAAAATGAATAAACAGCTTGAATATTCGATTTCTACACGTGGGCGGTAATTATACGCCTGTGTCTGCTGATTGGTCAGCCGAAGATCAAACTGCTCTTCCTCAGTTCAGCACAGCAGAATAAAAGTCCTGTGCTGATACAGCTGTACGGATTGTTAACGCATTTATTGCAGCTACATTTAATCTTTTATTAATCAAACAACCAGACTAACGAATGGCTCGACACATTCAGGGGCAGAGCCTCAACCTAGACAGGGCTTTCTTCTGTGTAAAAATCCCCCGGTACCTTTCGGTACCCATCCCTAGGTCCTTGTAAATTTAAAATCCACTTATGGCTATGTAGTGTTGTACACAATGTTCCTCACATCTCCTGTAGACTTCTGTTTTGTTTGGATGGGCAACTCTCAAAATCTGTGTGTCAGATTTTCTCTGTCAAAACAGCGCGGAGAGAACCCACATGCTGTTCTTTGGAAGTTAACATGGCAAAGAAAATAACACACACCATTTTGTTCTGTATCAATTAGGCTAATACTCAATATTGATTAAATAAACTCAAAAACAAAGGTAGCTATAGCTGCTGCGTATTTCCTGAACTTTTAGCCTACATGCTGGTCTTCGCTTGATTGTTTGGCATGTTTGTATGCTTATTTAGTTTATTTAACCCGACGTAATTTAAGACTTATTTAAGACTATTAATTTAACTATTGTTCTCTGGTTGTCAGTTATCAGTTTTGTATTAGTGTTTAAAATATTAAATAACTAATTATATTAATTTATATCTTAATTAACTTTTTTTTTTTTTAAGACTGGGCAACCGGGGTGGACAGCTGTAATCCTGCCATACCCAGGCCTATGTGAATTTATACACAGAGGAAAGTCCTGTCTAGGCTCTTTCCCTGGGGGTATGGGTCGTGTCGAGCCATTCGTTAGTCTGGTTGTTTGATTAATAAAAGATAAAATGTAGCTGCAATACACTTGTTAAGAAGCCGTAGGCCTATACTGTAGCAGCACAGACTTTTATTCTGCTGTGCTTAAAGGGGTACTTCAGCGCTGGGAAGATGAATCTGTATTTAAACTGGGTCATCAATGCAGTAGAAATGTGAAATTATTTTTGAATTTGGTGTCTTCTAGACTGAGAAAAGACAGAAAATGTATTTTTGTCCCATGGGGATGAAAGACTACAATTCCCAGAATGCTTCGCTGCCCTGTGAGGCCATTCCCAACACCACCAACTTCATTACTGTGACTGAGTTAGAGACACTACAATTAAAAACTGAACGTGTCTGTTCAATATAATGAGTGAGTCACCGCGCGAGTGTCACAGCCCTGAGCACTAACTGCACGAATGATGAGAGCTGAGGTAATCGCGACTACACTCGCGGCATACATTCACACAGGAGTTCAGTCTGGCACGTGTTTCAGTTCATGCCTTTGCAAGCTTAACTTTCATAGAAATGAATTTGAGAAGTTAAAAGACTTACATTGCTCACCATAGCTCCGTTTAAATGATCCTGTCTGCAAGCTGAGCTCTCCCTGCCAGCTGAGTGTAATCTCCCATCCCCCAATGCCGGATTCAAAACATGCAGAAATGGCTCCCTCTACTGGCTGTAGTCTTTAGCCTCTGGGCAAACATTCCTCCTATGATGCAAAAATCGTCATTTTGCATCATAGGAGGAATTTTTCCAGAAATAAAATGCATAAATCTCTCGTCTCAGGGAGATATGAGGGGGGAAAGCACAATAATTTGAATATTCTCCAGGGTTTCTACTGATACAAAGCCATATGCTAATCGCTGAAGTAACCCTTTAACTGAGGAAGAGCAGTTTGATCTTCGGCTGACCAATCAGCGGACACAGGCGTATAATTACCGTCCATGTGTAGAAATCGAATATTCAAGCTGTTTATTCATTTTCTACCTCTGAACGAAAAACGAAAAATCAAGCTGAATTCTTGTTTTTCGTTTTTTTTTTTAAATGAAAAAAACGAAAAAGGAGCCGTTTTTTGTGTTTGAATACCCGTTTCTTTAAGGAAAATTGAATGGCCAAAATATACACTGACCCATTAGACAGTAAAATTCAAACCTTCAAATTTAAACATTTTAATTCATACATTTTAATTCAAATATTCAAATTCAAACAGTCAAATTCAAACAGTTTAATTCAAATATTCAAATATTCAAATTCAAACAGTCAAATTCAAACAGTCAAATTCAAACAGTTAAATTCAAACAGTCAAATTCAAACAGTTAAATTCAAACAGTCAAATTCAAATAGTTTAATTCAAATATTCAAATATTAAAATTCAAACAGTTAAATTCAAACAGTCAAATTCAAACCTTCAAATTTAAACATTTTAATTCATACATTTTAATTCAAATATTCAAATTCAAACAGTCAAATTCAAACAGTTTAATTCAAATATTCAAATATTCAAATTCAAACAGTCAAATTCAAACAGTCAAATTCAAACAGTTAAATTCAAACAGTCAAATTCAAACAGTTAAATTCAAACAGTCAAATTCAAATAGTTTAATTCAAATATTCAAATATTAAAATTCAAACAGTTAAATTCAAACAGTCAAATTCAAACCTTCAAATTTAAACATTTTAATTCATACATTTTAATTCAAATATTCAAATTCAAACAGTCAAATTCAAACAGTCAAATTCAAACAGTTAAATTCAAACAGTTTAATTCAAATATTAAAATATTAAAATTCAAACAGTCAAATTATAACAGTCAAATTCAAACAGTTAAATTCAAACATTAAAATTCAAACAGTCAAATTCAAACCTTCAAATTTAAACATTTTAATTCATACATTTTAATTCAAATATTCAAATTCAAACAGTCAAATTCAAACAGTTAAATTCAAATATTCAAATATTCAAATTCAAACAGTCAAATTCAAACAGTTAAATTCAAATATTCAAATATTCAAATTCAAACAGTCAAATTCAAACAGTTTAATTCAATATTAAAATATTCAAATTCAAACAGTCAAATTCAAACAGTTTAAACGTGCAGTATGCAACTTTTGGCCACTAGGGGTCACTCATTTAAAATAATAACAACTGACGTACTTTGATGACGTGGGGAAAGTGCGTGGGCTCATGGGAGTTGTTGTCATTATTGCCACTGTCAACCAGCGAATCTGGCATCTCCAGCAGAAAACATGTGCACTGACAAGGTAATTGATTGTTATATTACATCTCTATTATTGTTAAGTTTAGTTACGGCTTTTCACTTTATGTAATGTCAATCTAATGAAATAGCAGCGAGCTACCGTTACTTAACAAACTTATCAGTAACGTTAGATAATGTGCGAGACAGAATGTTGTGCGGGCGGTCGCTATGTCAACACACCTGTAAGTTGGTAGGCTATGTTGACATATTAACCGTGCATCATAATTTGAGTTACTCAAATTATAGATATATTGACATGACATCCGCGATTGTCGAACATTCTGTATATCAACTGTTCAATAAGGAAATAAATTTCAATTTAGTTTATCATTACCAACATAAAACATAGTAAATGAGAGAACCAGCTCCAGCAATACGTTGTTCATTGGAACACGCGCTGTGTCGCTCCCCACGTTCATCAATCATTCTAATAAACATTTATTTTGGAACTCAGAGATATATGAATAAGTAGATCATTATTAAATCAATATTATATGTAGCTAGTATTAACATATGATAAAAGTGACGGTCACCTTATATTAATTGACCAAGATAGTGGCATATTACCTTATGAAGCTAACGTTACTTTCTCCAGCTACATATAAAACCAATAATAGCTAGTCCATCTGCGTTTTACACATGACATCATCGTGTCACCAAATATACCGATAGAAATATACTATCAGTTTTAAAAAGTCTCAGTTTCAGTCTCCAAAAACACAGAATCCGCCTGTTTGAAAAGCCGATACAATACAAAATGTATACGTATTCAGCTAAACGCGTCTCAATGTGGTCAAGATCGCTATGCAATATGCAAACATACAGCATGTTATGATTATATGATTATTATGTTAGCTGAATGGTTACTTAAATTACCTGTTTATTAAAACGCAAGCGAGATCAGCATCTCTCTGCAGTCCGAGCTTGTCACGAAGATTTCGCCATCTTTCAAAGGCTTCTCCAAGGTTTACACATCTCTTGCTTCTTCTACTGTCCCAAAATCTTCTCGGGTCATTTTTTTCACCCTTACGTTTGCGCTTTGTTGAGCTGGCAAAACGTACAGGCAAAGAGTAGTCATGATCCATTATCATACAGACTTTTTTATACGGGGGTTCCCCTTATACTGTCTGTCAGTGTTCCTCTTTGAGTTTGGCGGTTCCGCCCATAGATATCTATGGTTCCGCCGAGTTCCGCAGGAAGCAAGACGCAAACGTGGATATGACGTGAAAGACTGGCGACATAACGGAAATAAAGACACGGTCCGTGTCTTCGAATTAAAATATTAATTTCTCTGGATTTAGAAGTTAATTGGAACTGTCGGGATAATGTAAACACACAACTTTAAAAATATATAACATAGATATAGTGATCTTTTATATTTTTAATGCTGAAACATTACATATTGTGCCTTTAATTCAAATATTCAAATTCAAACAGTAAAATTCAAACAGTTAAATTCAAACATTCAAATGAAACATTTTAATTCAAACATTGATATTAAAACATTAAAAATGTGAAATATTCAAATTTAAACATTTTAATTCAAATATTTTAACTCAGACATTAAAATTCAAACATTTTAATTCAAACCGTCAAATTGAAATGTTCAAATTCAAACTTTCAAATTGAAACATTTAAAATTCTCTCTCTGTCTCTCTCTCTCTCTCTCTCTCTCTCTCTCTCTCTCTCTCTCTCTCTCTCTCTCTCTCTCTCTCACTCACTCTCTCTCTCTCTCTCTCTCTCTCTCTCTCTCTCTCTCTCTCTCTCTCTCTCTCTCTCTCTCTCTCTCTCTCTCTCTCTCTCTCTGCAGATGCATTTCATCTATCTGTCTGGCAGTACGAAGCGGATCTTGGCTGGTCTGGGGTCAGTGTTCACGCTGATGTTTGTTCTGGTCTGCTGTGGTCTGTTCTTCCCGTATTCTGGTGACCCGTCCTGCCCGCGACCCAAACGGGTGTTTGTCCAGGTACTGCCGTCACTGCAGGTTATTACAGTTTACTCAAACGCAAACCATACTGGTACAACCATACTGTTTAATGCTGCAGAAGTATCGTTAGTTGGGTTAGAGTTAACAAATGAAAACTTATTGTAAAATGTTACCATAAAAACTATATAGACACACTACCGGTCAAAAGTTTTAGAACGGTTACATTTTTTAAATGTTTTTAAAGAAGTTTCTTCTGCTCACCAAGGCTGCATTTATGTTATTAGAAATACAAAAAAGCTGGAATATTGTGAAATATTATTAAATAATATTCATATTATTCCTGATTTACTGCTCAAGAAACATTAATGATTATTATCAGTGTTGAAACAGTTTTTCAACAATTATTTGTTGAATTGAAAGTTCAAAAGAAACGCATTTATCTGAAATATTGTATTTAAAGAAAAAACTTATTTTCAGTTAATGTTTATTTTATTTGACATAAGGACAGTATGGTCTGAGATCATAGTCCTAGTGTATTTAAAACAAAATGTGTGTGTGTCTCTGTGTGTGTTTCTGTGTCTGTGTGTGTGTTTGTGTGTGTGTGTGTGTGTGTGTGTGTGTGTGTGTGTGTGTGTGTGTGTGTGTGTGTGTGTGTGTGTGTGTGTGTGTGTGTGTGTGTGTGTGTGTGTGTGTGTGTGTGTGATGGGTAGGTTTAGGGGCAGTGTAGGGCGATAGAAAATACTGTTTGTACAATATAAAATCCATTACGTCTATGGAAAGTCCCCATAAAACATGGAAACTGTGTGTGTGTGTGTGTGTGTGCGTGTGCGTGTGCGTGTGCGTGTGCGTGTGCGTGTGTGTGTGTGTGTGTGAGATAGGCAGCCTTATTGTGTGGCGTAAGCGATGTTTTATGTACCCTTAATGTCAAAGCTGTGCTAACTCTGAGAATATTTGAATCCGTTCTGTAAGAAATTTGATTGGTGGATTCAAATAAAGAAATTAAAATGTGTTCCTCCAGCACACCACACGCAGGTTTCACGCGCTGGACGGGTCTCTCCAGAGCTCTGACTCCGGCTTATGGATCAACAGTCTGGATTACACCGGCATGCAGCACATCACTCCTCATATCCCACAGATCAACGACAGCATCCGCTCCAGCTGCCAGGACCAGCTGCCATACTGCGGCTTCCCATGGTTCCTGCCCGTCAAGTTCCTCGTCAAGTGAGTGAATCCGAAAGGAGGATGAAGCGTTAACTCTTTCCTCGCCAGCGTTTAAAAAAAAAAGTTGGCAGCCACCGCCAGGGTTTTTGACAATATTCACTAAAATTTAAAGGGATACTACACCGCTTTTTCATATTAAACTATGTTATTCTCTTGACTAAACCTCTCTCGTCTCAGTGTGTGCTCTTAATCTCTCTGACGCGCGGTGACGATCTGATAGCATTTAGCTTAGCTCACTAAGCCCAGTTCATTCACTATGGTACCAAACAGAGATCAAGTTAGAAGACACCAAACTCCTCCACGGTTCCCCTATTTAGATACAGTTACATCAATAGTTGAACGACCTAGTATGGTGACAAAATAAAACGTGGCGCGTTTCTAAGCGGATTAAAAAGGAGAACTATAATGTGTGGCAGAATAGCACTTCTGAGAGTACTTCGGCTCGGCGCAGTAAAAAGTCCCGACTGAACAATCCTCCCTCACGTCTCCCCCTATGGACAGAAATGAGAGAGGGAAGTACTCTCAGAAGTGCTATTCCGCCATACATTATAGTTCCGGACATAGAAAACAACCCGCGGGAAAAAACGCTGACTTGGCAACACAGTACAGTTGAGCTCTGTTGACATTTGAATGACAATGCTTCGCTCCGCTGCTCTGATTGGTTGTAGGTCTATCCAATTGAGTTCTTTCCTGGTTGGGTTGAAACACGCCCCATAATCACAGCCCAATGGAGACTATGGGCCCTATATTAACGATCTGAAACACAAGTGTCAAAGCACAAGTAACTTTGTGGGCGGGTCTCGGCGCTGTTGCTATTTTCCTGCAGGATAAATGGCTCTTGCGCCCGGCGCAAATCTAAAATGGGTTGGTCTGAAGTAGCTTCATTATTCATAGGTGTGGTTTGGGCGTAACGTGAATAAACCAATCAGAGCGGCATCCAACATTACCTTTAAAAGCAGCTGCGCAAGTTCCATTATGGGTTGCTATTATTATGGCGTATTTACCAGGCACACGCCAGGAGCGGTTCACAGCCGAGGAGCCTGATGTTCTTGGAAGAGCAGTGAAAGACAGAGAAGTTGTGTTGTATGGAGATGGGAGAAACCCACCCAAAAGAGCTTCGGTTAAACAGGCGTCGGTTAAACAGTTTTTCAGTTTTTTAGTCGATTTTTTTTTTTTCTGGTTCTTGACGGACAAACCAATTTGTCAGATGTCCTTATATACAGATATGTCTGGCCACTATTGGGCAAACAGGTCTGATCCTTAATTACTACAATTAGCCTGAATAATTTGTAAGCTAGATTTATGCCTATTTTTTCACATTTTCGTGGCACACCACAATGATTTCCGTCATCTCATGTGTTAATATTATGATTTGCAAAAATAACTGTTGAATCTGTGTAGATTACATGAGCAAAGTGTTGCGCGTTGTGCACGCTATACATTATGGTCAAGCATGCGCCCTTAAAATAGCATAATGAACAACGCGCAACGCGCCACTGACTTTAGACTAGGTTTTTTTCTGGTCAGTGGCGCAATTGTTTAATGGAACAGCAAAATAGCTCCAGGGATTGTTTGCGCCGGAACACGCCTCCTTTTTTGCGCTGAACCGCCCAGGGAGCGCAAGTTCATTCACTAGTTTAGCGACGTGCTTCTGTGGAGGGAAAAGCGCGCTTTGCGCGGGGGCAAAATAGGAATGACACATGCGTCGGTGTACAAAGTCAATTGCACTGGGTGCAAGATAGGGCCCTCGGACTCATATTCTGACTAGAGCTGAGTATGACCACGTCAGGCTAATTCACTACCATAGTAGGGATAAAAATACTATGGTAGTTAGGGATGTCACGTTACCAAAATTCCAGTAATTGGTACCAATACCATACAAATTTGACTGTATTCGGTAACAATATTGGTACCACCGCAAAAAATGTTTTTTAAAATTTAATTTAACTTTTTCTAAAATTGTATTACATATAGTAAATAATACATAAACATTAAAAGGATAGCCTATGCTGTTTAAAATTACACATTGTTTAAAGGAAGTGTATGTAAGATTGTGGCCAAAACTGGTCCTGCAATCACTTTAAATGACTGTAGAGCGGTGTCTCCCCCTCCCCCTGACTCGAGGTTGCCAGATTGGCTGCAGGATCAGCAGAACGTTTGTAGATCTGCAGCTGTGGGAACTAGAGCAGATCTGGCAACCCAAACACTACTGACTCGTGATTGGTTGATAGGTGGAGGGCGGAGCTTCAGGCCAAAACACAACATGACATCATCAACATCAGCTGAGGGCTGCAACAACAACGTTAACGTGACATTATCCTGCCGGACTACAGTTGGCAGTGATAGAAATGTTTGAAATTAACATGATTTATTAATGTCTAGTGACATATCAGGGCCATTTTATGATTAATTGAAATACATTTCTTACCTACAGTTCCTTTAAAGATCAAGTGAAAAATAAGCAACCATCTAGGCATAATTATTATTATTAGTAGAGGCGTATTATTATTACAAAGAGACATAGCTAAATCTAGGATACAACAGTAGCCTATATTGTCAATTTCTTCATTTTACACCGAACTTTTATTTTGACGGGTTGCCCCGAAGACATCCGAGTGTCTGTGTTCATATGGCCGTTTTCCCAAATGAAACAATACATTTCATAAATTTATTCTCATTACTTCTCCTGAATAAATTCTCATCCTTAATGGTAGTGAATGGTTGTTCTAACATTCTTCAAAATATCTTCTTTTGTTTTAAGCAGACGAAAGAAACTCATACAGGTTTGGAACAAAATGAGGGCGAGTGAATGATGACAGAATGCTCATTTTTGGGTGAACTATCCCATTAAACCGCGTGACGTTTCTCTCACTGTTTTAGGAAGAACTGGTATCTTCCGGCTCCTGAAGTGTCTCCTGAAGCTCCGCTGGAGTTCCGGCTCTTATCCAGGCAGGAGACCGAATGGGGAAGCGTCAAAATGACCTTTGAGGCCAAAGGTGAGACTTCAGACTCATTTCATTACCAACCTGATGGGATTTTTATGAAATATAATAATGACTTGATTACTTTATTCTTCAAAAACATAAAACTACTTTCAGTTTAAAACATTAAAATTACAAATATATATATATATATATATACACACTTTTTTTTAGTTAAATTTTTTTTAGTAATATATTAGTTTATATACACACAGTACATGTATAAATATTTAAATAAACTAATTATATTTATAATTATATGTATTATCATATAATAATATATCTAATATTTAAGTGTGTGTATGTATACGATGATTTATCAAAAAAAATTATGACTTGCTAACTTTAAGTTTTTTAGTGCTTTTAGTATTACAAATAATACAACTTAAAAAAATTAACTGTTTAGAATTATATTTCAATTATATGACAAACATTTGCATATATAAGAAACACAGATAAATGTGTGTGTGTGTGTGTGTGTTTGTGTGTGTATATATATATATATATACTACTCTTCAAAAGAAAAAATGTATAATTAAATCTGCTTATAATTAAATATGCTATCATATAAAAGTGAATTTATTCAATTATCCCATAAAATCAAAATGGACAAAAATCCTAAATTACAACAGTGTATACTATTACATAAAAGTGGAAAAATTCCATTATCACATAAAATCAAAATGGACAAAAATCCTAAATTACGACAGTGTATACTATTATATAAAAGTGAAAATATTCAATTATCCCATACAATCAAAACGGACAAAAATCCTAAATTATGACAGTGTATACTATTACATAAAAGTGAAAATATTCAATTATCACAGGAAATCAAAATGGACAAAAATACTGAATTACGACAGTGTATACCATGCCAAAAAAGTGGAAATTATTCAATTATCACACAAATTCAAAATAGACAAAAATACTGAATTACGACAGTGTATACCATGCCAAAAAAGTGGAAATTATTCAATTATCACAGGAAATCAAAATGGACAAAAATACTGAATTACGACAGTGTATACCATGCCAAAAAAGTGGAAATTATTCAATTATCACACAAATTCAAAATAGACAAAAATACTGAATTACGACAGTGTATACCATGCCAAAAAAGTGGAAATTATTCAATTATCACACAAATTCAAAATTGACAAAAATACTGAATTACGACAGTGTATACCATGACAAAAAAGTGGAAATTATTCAATTATCACACAAATTCAAAATTGACAAAAATACTGAATTACGACAGTGTATACCATGACAAAAAAGTGGAAATTATTCAATTATCACACAAATTCAAAATGGACAAAAATACTGAATTACGACAGTGTATACCATGACAAAAAAGTGGAAATTATTCAATTATCACACAAATTCAAAATTGACAAAAATACTGAATTACGACAGTGTATACCATGACAAAAAAGTGGAAATTATTCAATTATCACACAAATTCAAAATGGACAAAAATACTGAATTACGACAGTGTATACCATGACAAAAAAGTGGAAATTATTCAATTATCACACAAATTCAAAATAGACAAAAAAGCTGAATTACGACAGTGTATACCATGACAAAAAAGTGGAAATTATTCAATTATCACACATTCAAAATGGACAAAAATACTGAATTACGACAGTGTATACTATGACAAAAAAGTGGAAATTATTCAATTATCAAACAAATTCAAAATAGACAAAAAAGCTGAATTACGACAGTGTATACCATGACAAAAAAGTGGAAATTATTCAATTATCACACGAATTCAAAATGGACAAAAAAGCTGAATTACGACAGTGTATACCATGACATAGAAGTAAAATTTATTCAATTATCACACAAATTCAAAATGGACAAAAATACTGAATTACGACAGTGTATACCATGCCAAAAAAGTGGAAATTATTCAATTATCACACAAATTCAAAATAGACAAAAATACTGAATTACGACAGTGTATACCATGACAAAAAAGTGGAAATTATTCAATTATCACACAAATTCAAAATTGACAAAAATACTTAATTACGACAGTGTATACTATGACAAAAAAGTGGAAATTATTTAATTATCACACAAATTCAAAATTGACAAAAATACTTAATTACGACAGTGTATACTATGACAAAAAAGTGGAAATTATTTAATTATCACACAAATTCAAACTGGACAAAAAAACTGAATTACGACAGTGTATACCATGACAAAAAAGTGGAAATTATTCGATTATCACACGAATTAAAAATGGACAAAAATACTGAATTACGACAGTGTATATACCATGACAAAAAAGTGGAAATTATTCAATTATCACACAAATTAAAAATGGACAAAAATACTGAATTACGACCGTGTATACTATGACAAAAAAAGTGGAAATTATTCAATTATCACACGAATTCAAAATGGACAAAAATACTGAATTACGACAGTGTATACCATGACATAAAAGTGGAAATTATTCAATTATCACACAAATTCAAAATAGACAAAAATACTGAATTACGACAGTGTATACCATGACAAAAAAGTGGAAATTATTCAATTATCACACAAATTCAAAATTGACAAAAATACTTAATTACGACAGTGTATACTATGACAAAAAAGTGGAAATTATTCAATTATCACACGAAATTCAAAATGGACAAAAAAACTGAATTACGACAGTGTATACTATGCCAAAAAAGTGGAAATTATTCAATTATCACACGAAATTCAAAATAGACAAAAATGCTGAATTACGACAGTGTATAACAAAAAAGTGGAAATTATTCAAATATCACACGAATTCAAAATGGACAAAAATACTAAATTACGACAGTGTATACCATGACATAAAAGTGGAAATTATTCAATTATCACACGAATTCAAAATGGACAAAAATACTGAATTACGACAGTGTATACCATGACAAAAAAGTGGAAATTATTCAATTATCACACAAATTCAAAATGGACAAAAATACTGAATTACGACAGTGTATACTATGCCAAAAAAGTGGAAATTATTCAATTATCACACAAATTCAAAATAGACAAAAATGCTGAATTTCGACAGTGTATAACAAAAAAGTGGAAATTATTCAATTATCACACAAATTCAAAATGGACAAAAAAACTGAATTACGACAGTGTATACCATGACATAGAAGTAAAATTTATTCAATTATCACACAAATTCAAAATGGACAAAAATACTGAATTACGACAGTGTATACCATGGCAAAAAAGTGGAAATTATTCAATTATCACACAAATTCAAAATAGACAAAAAAGCTGAATTACGACAGTGTATACTATGACAAAAAAGTGGAAATTATTCAATTATCACACAAATTCAAAATAGACAAAAAAGCTGAATTACGACAGTGTATACTATGACAAAAAAGTGGAAATTATTCAATTATCACACAAATTCAAAATAGACAAAAATACTGAATTACGACAGTGTATACTATGACAAAAAAGTGGAAATTATTCAATTATCACACAAATTCAAAATGGACAAAAATACTGAATTACGACAGTGTATACCATGACATAGAAGTAAAATTTATTCAATTATCACACAAATTCAAAATGGACAAAAATACTGAATTACGACAGTGTATACCATGCCAAAAAAGTGGAAATTATTCAATTATCACACAAATTCAAAATAGACAAAAAAGCTGAATTACGACAGTGTATACCATGACAAAAAAGTGGAAATTATTCAATTATCACACAAATTCAAAATTGACAAAAATACTTAATTACGACAGTGTATACTATGACAAAAAAGTGGAAATTATTTAATTATCACACAAATTCAAAATGGACAAAAAAACTGAATTACGACAGTGTATACCATGACAAAAAAGTGGAAATTATTCGATTATCAAACAAATTAAAAATGGACAAAAATACTGAATTACGACAGTGTATATACCATGACAAAAAAGTGGAAATTATTCAATTATCACACAAATTAAAAATGGACAAAAATACTGAATTACGACCGTGTATACTATGACAAAAAAAGTGGAAATTATTCAATTATCACACATTCAAAATGGACAAAAATACTGAATTACGACAGTGTATACCATGCCAAAAAAGTGGAAATTATTCAATTATCACACAAATTCAAAATAGACAAAAAAGCTGAATTACGACAGTGTATACCATGACAAAAAAGTGGAAATTATTCAATTATCAAACAAATTCAAAATTGACAAAAATACTTAATTACGACAGTGTATACTATGACAAAAAAGTGGAAATTATTCAATTATCACACAAATTCAAAATAGACAAAAATACTGAATTACGACAGTGTATACCATGACAAAAAAGTGGAAATTATTCAATTATCACACAAATTCAAAATTGACAAAAATACTGAATTACGACAGTGTATACCATGCCAAAAAAGTGGAAATTATTCAATTATCACACAAATTCAAAATAGACAAAAAAGCTGAATTACGACAGTGTATACCATGACAAAAAAGTGGAAATTATTCAATTATCAAACAAATTCAAAATTGACAAAAATACTTAATTACGACAGTGTATACTATGCCAAAAAAGTGGAAATTATTCAATTATCACACAAATTCAAAATGGACAAAAATACTAAATTACGACAGTGTATACCATGACATAAAAGTGGAAATTATTCAATTATCACACGAATTCAAAATGGACAAAAATACTGAATTACGACAGTGTATACCATGACAAAAAAGTGGAAATTATTCAATTATCACACGAAATTCAAAATAGACAAAAATGCTGAATTACGACAGTGTATAACAAAAAAGTGGAAATTATTCAAATATCACACGAATTCAAAATGGACAAAAATACTAAATTACGACAGTGTATACCATGACATAAAAGTGGAAATTATTCAATTATCACACGAATTCAAAATGGACAAAAATACTGAATTACGACAGTGTATACCATGACAAAAAAGTGGAAATTATTCAATTATCAAACAAATTCAAAATTGACAAAAATACTTAATTACGACAGTGTATACTATGCCAAAAAAGTGGAAATTATTCAATTATCACACAAATTCAAAATGGACAAAAATACTAAATTACGACAGTGTATACCATGACATAAAAGTGGAAATTATTCAATTATCACACGAATTCAAAATGGACAAAAATACTGAATTACGACAGTGTATACCATGACAAAAAAGTGGAAATTATTCAATTATCACACGAAATTCAAAATAGACAAAAATGCTGAATTACGACAGTGTATAACAAAAAAGTGGAAATTATTCAAATATCACACGAATTCAAAATGGACAAAAATACTAAATTACGACAGTGTATACCATGACATAAAAGTGGAAATTATTCAATTATCACACGAATTCAAAATGGACAAAAATACTGAATTACGACAGTGTATACCATGACAAAAAAGTGGAAATTATTCAATTATCACACAAATTCAAAATGGACAAAAATACTGAATTACGACAGTGTATACTATGCCAAAAAAGTGGAAATTATTCAATTATCACACAAATTCAAAATAGACAAAAATGCTGAATTTCGACAGTGTATAACAAAAAAGTGGAAATTATTCAATTATCACACGAATTCAAAATGGACAAAAATACTAAATTACGACAGTGTATACCATTACATTAAAGTGGAAATTATTCAATTATCACACGAATTCAAAATGTACAAAAATACTGAATTACGACAGTGTATACTATGACAAAAAAGTGGAAATTATTCAATTATCACACAAATTCAAAATAGACAAAAATACTGAATTACGACAGTGTATACCATGACAAAAAAGTGGAAATTATTCAATTATCACACAAATTCAAAATAGACAAAAAAGCTGAATTACGACAGTGTATACCATGACAAAAAAGTGGAAATTATTCAATTATCACACAAATTCAAAATTGACAAAAATACTGAATTACGACAGTGTATACCATGACAAAAAAGTGGAAATTATTCAATTATCACACAAATTCAAAATAGACAAAAAAGCTGAATTACGACAGTGTATACCATGACAAAAAAGTGGAAATTATTCAATTATCACACAAATTCAAAATTGACAAAAATACTGAATTACGACAGTGTATACTATGCCAAAAAAGTGGAAATTATTCAATTATCACATAAAATCAAAATGGACAAAAATACTGAATTACGACAGTGTATACTATTATATAAAAGTGAATTTATTCAATTATCACATAAAATCAAAATGGACAAAAATCCTAAATTATGACAGTGTATACTATTACATAAAAGTGAATTTATTCAATTATCCCATAAAATCAAAATGGACAAAAATCCTAAATTACGACAGTGTATACCATTACATAAAAGTGAATTTATTCAATTATCACATAAAATAAAATGGACAAAAATACTGAATTACGACAGTGTATACTATTATATAAAAGTGAATTTATTCAATTATCACATAAAATCAAAATGGACAAAAATCCTAAATTACGACAGTGTATACTATTATATAAAAGTGAATTTATTCAATTATCACATAAAATCAAAATGGACAAAAATCCTAAATTATGACAGTGTATACGATTACATTAAAGTGAATTTATTCTATTATCCCATAAAATCAAAATGGACAAAAATCTTAAATTATGACAGTGTATACCATTACATAAAAGTGAATTTATTCAATTATCACATAAAATCAAAATGGACAAAAATCCTAAATTACGACAGTGTATACCATTACATTAAAGTGAATTTATTCTCTTATCCCATAAAATCAAAATGGACAAAAATCCTAAATTATGACAGTGTATACCATTACATTAAAGTGAATTTATTCTATTATCCCATAAAATCAAAATGGACAAAAATCCTAAATTAGGACAGTGTATACCATTACATTAAAGTGAGTTTATTCAATTATCACATAAAATCAAAATGGACAAAAATCCTAAATTACGACAGTGTATACTATTATATAAAAGTGAATTTATTCAATTATCCCATACAATCAAAATGGACAAAAATCCTAAATTACGACAGTGTATACTATTACATTAAAGTGAATTTATTCTATTATCCCATAAAATCAAAATGGACAAAAATCCTAAATTATGACAGTGTATACCATTACATTAAAGTGAATTTATTCTATTATCCCATAAAATCAAAATGGACAAAAATCCTAAATTACGACAGTGTATACCATTACATTAAAGTGAGTTTATTCAATTATCACATAAAATCAAAATGGACAAAAATCCTAAATTACGACAGTGTATACTATTATATAAAAGTGAATTTATTCAATTATCCCATACAATCAAAATGGACCACAATCCTAAATTACGACAGTGTATACTATTATATAAAAGTGAAAATATTCAATTATCCCATACAATCAAAATGGACAAAAATCCTAAATTATGACAGTGTATACCATTACATTAAAGTGAGTTTATTCAATTATCACATAAAATCAAAATGGACAAAAATCCTAAATTATGACAGTGTATACCATTACATAAAAGTGAATTTATTCAATTATCACATAAAATCAAAATGGACAAAAATCCTAAATTATGACAGTGTATACCATTACATTAAAGTGAATTTATTCAATTATCCCATAAAATCAAAATGGACAAAAATCCTAAGTTACAACAGTGTATACCATTACATTAAAGTGAATTTATTCAATTATCCCATAAAATCAAAATGGACAAAAATCCTAAATTACGACAGTGTATACTATTACATAAAAGTGAAAATATTCAATTATCACATAAAATCAAAATGGACAAAAATCCTAAATTATGACAGTGTATACTATTACATAAAAGTGAATTTATTCAATTATCACACAAATTCAAAATGGACAAAAATACTTAATTACGACAGTGTATACTATTACATAAAAGTGAATTTATTCTATTATCCCATAAAATCAAAATGGACAAAAATCCTAAATTATGACAGTGTATACCATTACATTAAAGTGAATTTATTCTATTATCCCATAAAATCAAAATGGACAAAAATCCTAAATTACGACAGTGTATACTATTACATTAAAGTGAATTTATTCAATTATCCCATTAAATCAAAATGGACAAAAATCCTAAATTACGACAGTGTATACTATTACATAAAAGTGAATTTATTCTATTATCCCATAAAATCAAAATGGACAAAAATCTTAAATTACGACAGTGTATACCATGACAAAAAAGTGGAAATTATTCAATTATCACACAAATTAAAAATGGACAAAAAAACTGAATTACGACAGTGTATACCATGACAAAAAAGTGGAAATTATTCAATTATCCCATACAATCAAAATGGACAAAAATCCTAAATTATGACAGTGTATACCATTACAGAAAAGTGAATTCATTCAATTATCACAAAAAAATCTAAATGGACAAAAAATCCTAAATTACGACAGTGTATACCATTACATAAAAGTGGGAAAATTCAAGTATCCCATACAATCAAAACGGACAAAAATCCTAAATTATGACAGTGTATACCATTACATAAAAGTGAAAATATTCAATTATCACAGGAAATCAAAATGGACAAAAATACTGAATTACGACAGTGTATACCATGACAAAAAAGTGGAAATTATTCAATTATCACACAAATTCAAAATGGACAAAAAAACTGAATTACGACAGTGTATACCATGACATAGAAGTAAAATTTATTCAATTATCACACAAATTCAAAATGGACAAAAAAACTGAATTACGACAGTGTATACCATGCCAAAAAAGTGGAAATTATTCAATTATCACACAAATTCAAAATAGACAAAAAAGCTGAATTACGACAGTGTATACCATGACAAAAAAGTGGAAATTATTCAATTATCACACAAATTCAAAATTGACAAAAATACTGAATTACGACAGTGTATACCATGACAAAAAAGTGGAAATTATTCAATTATCACACAAATTCAAAATTGACAAAAATACTGAATTACGACAGTGTATACTATGCCAAAAAAGTGGAAATTATTCAATTATCACACAAATTCAAAATAGACAAAAATACTGAATTACGACAGTGTATACTATTATATAAAAGTGAATTTATTCAATTATCACATAAAATCAAAATGGACAAAAATCCTAAATTATGACAGTGTATACCATTACATTAAAGTGAATTTATTCAATTATCCCATAAAATCAAAATGGACAAAAATCCTAAGTTACAACAGTGTATACCATTACATTAAAGTGAATTTATTCAATTATCCCATAAAATCAAAATGGACAAAAATCCTAAATTACGACAGTGTATACTATTACATAAAAGTGAAAATATTCAATTATCACATAAAATCAAAATGGACAAAAATCCTAAATTATGACAGTGTATACTATTACATAAAAGTGAATTTATTCAATTATCACACAAATTCAAAATGGACAAAAATACTTAATTACGACAGTGTATACCATGACAAAAAAGTGGAAATTATTCAATTATCACACAAATTAAAAATGGACAAAAAAACTGAATTACGACAGTGTATACCATGACAAAAACGTGGAAATTATTCAATTATCACACAAATTCAAAATTGACAAAAATACTGAATTACGACAGTGTATACTATGACAAAAAAGTGGAAATTATTCAATTATCACACAAATTCAAAATTGACAAAAATACTGAATTACGACAGTGTATACTATGCCAAAAAAGTGGAAATTATTCAATTATCACACAAATTCAAAATAGACAAAAATACTGAATTACGACAGTGTATACTATTATATAAAAGTGAATTTATTCAATTATCACATAAAATCAAAATGGACAAAAATCCTAAATTATGACAGTGTATACCATTACATTAAAGTGAATTTATTCAATTATCCCATAAAATCAAAATGGACAAAAATCCTAAGTTACAACAGTGTATACCATTACATTAAAGTGAATTTATTCAATTATCCCATAAAATCAAAATGGACAAAAATCCTAAATTACGACAGTGTATACTATTACATAAAAGTGAAAATATTCAATTATCACATAAAATCAAAATGGACAAAAATCCTAAATTATGACAGTGTATACTATTACATAAAAGTGAATTTATTCAATTATCCCATAAAATCAAAATGGACAAAAATCCTAAATTACGACAGTATATACCATTACATTAAAGTGAATTTATTCTATTATCCCATAAAATCAAAATGGACAAAAATCCTAAATTATGACAGTGTATATACCATTACATTAAAGTGAGTTTATTCAATTATCACATGAAATCAAAATGGACAAAAATCCTAAATTACGACAGTGTATACTATTATATAAAAGTGAATTTATTCAATTATCCCATACAATCAAAATGGACAAAAATCCTAAATTACGACAGTGTATACCATGACATAGAAGTAAAATTTATTCAATTATCACACAAATTCAAAATGGACAAAAAAAACTGAATTACGACAGTGTATACCATGCCAAAAAAGTGGAAATTATTCAATTATCACACAAATTCAAAATAGACAAAAATACTGAATTACGACAGTGTATACCATGACAAAAAAGTGGAAATTATTCAATTATCACACAAATTCAAAATGGACAAAAATACTGAATTACGACAGTGTATACTATGACAAAAAAGTGGAAATTATTCAATTATCACACAAATTCAAAATAGACAAAAAAGCTGAATTACGACAGTGTATACTATGACAAAAAAGTGGAAATTATTCAATTATCACACAAATTCAAAATAGACAAAAAAGCTGAATTACGACAGTGTATACCATGACAAAAAAGTGGAAATTATTCAATTATCACACAAATTCAAAATTGACAAAAATACTGAATTACGACAGTGTATACTATGCCAAAAAAGTGGAAATTATTCAATTATCACACAAATTCAAAATAGACAAAAATCCTAAATTACGACAGTGTATACTATTATATAAAAGTGAATTTATTCAATTATCACATAAAATCAAAATGGACAAAAATCCTAAATTATGACAGTGTATAACAAAAAAGTGGAAATTATTCAATTATCACACAAATTCAAAATGGACAAAAAAACTGAATTACGACAGTGTATACCATGACATAGAAGTAAAATTTATTCAATTATCACACAAATTCAAAATGGACAAAAATACTGAATTACGACAGTGTATACCATGACAAAAAAGTGGAAATTATTCAATTATCACACAAATTCAAAATTGACAAAAATACTTAATTACGACAGTGTTTACTATGACAAAAAAGTGGAAATTATTCAATTATCACACAAATTCAAAATGGAAAAAAAAACTGAATTACGACAGTGTATACCATGCCAAAAAAGTGGAAATTATTCAATTATCACACGAAATTCAAAATAGACAAAAATGCTGAATTACGACAGTGTATAACAAAAAAGTGGAAATTATTCAATTATCACACGAATTCAAAATGGGCAAAAATACTAAATTACGACAGTGTATACCATGACATAAAAGTGGAAATTATTCAATTATCACACAAATTCAAAATGGACAAAAATACTGAATTACGACAGTGTATACCATGACAAAAAAGTGGAAATTATTCAATTATCACACAAATTCAAAATGGACAAAAATACTGAATTACGACAGTGTATACCATGACAAAAAAGTGGAAATTATTCAATTATCACACAAATTCAAAATAGACAAAAATGCTGAATTACGACAGTGTATAACAAAAAAGTGGAAATTATTCAATTATCACACGAATTCAAAATGGACAAAAATACTGAATTACGACAGTGTATACTATGCCAAAAAAGTGGAAATTATTCAATTATCACACAAATTCAAAATGGACAAAAATACTGAATTACGACAGTGTATACCATGACAAAAAAGTGGAAATTATTCAATTATCACGCGAATTCAAAATAGACAAAAATGCTGAATTACGACAGTGTATACTATTATATAAAAGTGAATTTATTCAATTATCACATAAAATCAAAATGGACAAAAATCCTAAATTATGACAGTGTATAACAAAAAAGTGGAAATTATTCAATTATCACACAAATTCAAAATGGACAAAAAAACTGAATTACGACAGTGTATACCATGACATAGAAGTGAAATGTATTCAATTATCACACAAATTCAAAATGGACAAAAATACTGAATTACGACAGTGTATACCATGACAAAAAAGTGGAAATTATTCAATTATCACACAAATTCAAAATTGACAAAAATACTTAATTACGACAGTGTTTACTATGACAAAAAAGTGGAAATTATTCAATTATCACACAAATTCAAAATGGACAAAAATACTGAATTACGACAGTGTATACCATGCCAAAAAAGTGGAAATTATTCAATTATCACGCGAATTCAAAATAGACAAAAATCCTAAATTACGACAGTGTATACTATTATATAAAAGTGAATTTATTCAATTATCACATAAAATCAAAATGGACAAAAATCCTAAATTATGACAGTGTATAACAAAAAAGTGGAAATTATTCAATTATCACACAAATTCAAAATGGACAAAAAAACTGAATTACGACAGTGTATACCATGACATAGAAGTGAAATGTATTCAATTATCACACAAATTCAAAATGGACAAAAATACTGAATTACGACAGTGTATACCATGACAAAAAAGTGGAAATTATTCAATTATCACACAAATTCAAAATTGACAAAAATACTTAATTACGACAGTGTTTACTATGACAAAAAAGTGGAAATTATTCAATTATCACACAAATTCAAAATGGACAAAAATACTGAATTACGACAGTGTATACCATGCCAAAAAAGTGGAAATTATTCAATTATCACACAAATTCAAAATAGACAAAAATGCTGAATTACGACAGTGTATAACAAAAAAGTGGAAATTATTCAATTATCACACAAATTCAAAATGGACAAAAAAACTGAATTACGACAGTGTATACCATGACAAAAAAGTGGAAATTATTCAATTATCACACATTCAAAATGGACAAAAATACTGAATTACGACAGTGTATACCATGACATAGAAGTAAAATTTATTCAATTATCACACAAATTCAAAATGGACAAAAATACTGAATTACGACAGTGTATACCATGACAAAAAAGTGGAAATTATTCAATTATCACACAAATTCAAAATTGACAAAAATACTTAATTACGACAGTGTTTACTATGACAAAAAAGTGGAAATTATTCAATTATCACACACATTCAAAATGGAAAAAAAACTGAATTACGACAGTGTATACTATGACAAAAAAGTGGAAATTATTCAATTATCACACAAATTCAAAATAGACAAAAAAGCTGAATTACGACAGTGTATACCATGACAAAAAAGTGGAAATTATTCAATTATCACACAAATTCAAAATTGACAAAAATACTGAATTACGACAGTGTATACTATGACAAAAAAGTGAAAATTATTCAATTATCACACAAATTCAAAATTGACAAAAATACTGAATTACGACAGTGTATACTATGCCAAAAAAGTGGAAATTATTCAATTATCACACAAATTCAAAATAGACAAAAATACTGAATTACGACAGTGTATACTATTATATAAAAGTGAATTTATTCAATTATCACATAAAATCAAAATGGACAAAAATCCTAAATTATGACAGTGTATAACAAAAAAGTGGAAATTATTCAATTATCACACAAATTCAAAATGGACAAAAAAACTGAATTACGACAGTGTATACCATGACATAGAAGTAAAATTTATTCAATTATCACACAAATTCAAAATGGACAAAAATACTGAATTACGACAGTGTATACCATGACAAAAAAGTGGAAATTATTCAATTATCACACAAATTCAAAATTGACAAAAATACTTAATTACGACAGTGTATACTATGCCAAAAAAGTGGAAATTATTCAATTATCACACAAATTCAAAATGGAAAAAAAAACTGAATTACGACAGTGTATACCATGCCAAAAAAGTGGAAATTATTCAATTATCACACGAAATTCAAAATAGACAAAAATGCTGAATTTCGACAGTGTATAACAAAAAAGTGGAAATTATTCAATTATCACACGAATTCAAAATGGGCAAAAATACTAAATTACGACAGTGTATACCATGACATAAAAGTGGAAATTATTCAATTATCACACGAATTCAAAATGGACAAAAATACTGAATTACGACAGTGTATACCATGACAAAAAAGTGGAAATTATTCAATTATCACACAAATTCAAAATGGACAAAAATACTGAATTACGACAGTGTATACCATGACAAAAAAGTGGAAATTATTCAATTATCACACAAATTCAAAATAGACAAAAATGCTGAATTACGACAGTGTATAACAAAAAAGTGGAAATTATTCAATTATCACACGAATTCAAAATGGACAAAAATACTGAATTACGACAGTGTATACTATGCCAAAAAAGTGGAAATTATTCAATTATCACACAAATTCAAAATGGACAAAAATACTGAATTACGACAGTGTATACCATGACAAAAAAGTGGAAATTATTCAATTATCACGCGAATTCAAAATAGACAAAAATGCTGAATTACGACAGTGTATACTATTATATAAAAGTGAATTTATTCAATTATCACATAAAATCAAAATGGACAAAAATCCTAAATTATGACAGTGTATAACAAAAAAGTGGAAATTATTCAATTATCACACAAATTCAAAATGGACAAAAAAACTGAATTACGACAGTGTATACCATGACATAGAAGTAAAATTTATTCAATTATCACACAAATTCAAAATGGACAAAAATACTGAATTACGACAGTGTATACCATGACAAAAAAGTGGAAATTATTCAATTATCACACAAATTCAAAATTGACAAAAATACTTAATTACGACAGTGTTTACTATGACAAAAAAGTGGAAATTATTCAATTATCACACAAATTCAAAATGGACAAAAATACTGAATTACGACAGTGTATACCATGCCAAAAAAGTGGAAATTATTCAATTATCACACAAATTCAAAATAGACAAAAATGCTGAATTACGACAGTGTATAACAAAAAAGTGGAAATTATTCAATTATCACACAAATTCAAAATGGACAAAAAAACTGAATTACGACAGTGTATACCATGACATAGAAGTAAAATTTATTCAATTATCACACAAATTCAAAATGGACAAAAATACTGAATTACGACAGTGTATACCATGACAAAAAAGTGGAAATTATTCAATTATCACACAAATTCAAAATTGACAAAAATACTTAATTACGACAGTGTTTACTATGACAAAAAAGTGGAAATTATTCAATTATCACACAAATTCAAAATGGAAAAAAAACTGAATTACGACAGTGTATACTATGCCAAAAATGTGGAAATTATTCAATTATCACACGAAATTCAAAATAGACAAAAATGCTGAATTATGACAGTGTATAACATGACAAAAAAGTGGAAATTATTCAATTATCACACAAATTCAAAATGGACAAAAATACTGAATTACGACAGTGTATACCATGACAAAAAAGTGGAAATTATTCAATTATCACACAAATTCAAAATAGACAAAAATGCTGAATTACGACAGTGTATAACAAAAAAGTGGAAATTATTCAATTATCACACAAATTCAAAATGGACAAAAATACTGAATTACGACAGTGTATACTATGCCAAAAAAGTGGAAATTATTCAATTATCACACAAATTCAAAATGGACAAAAATACTGAATTACGACAGTGTATACCATGACAAAAAAGTGGAAATTATTCAATTATCACACGAATTCAAAATAGACAAAAATGCTGAATTACGACAGTGTTTTTTATGACAAAAAAGTGGAAATTATTCAATTATCACACAAATTCAAAATGGACAAAAATACTGAATTACGACAGTGTATACCATGCCAAAAAAGTGGAAATTATTCAATTATCACACAAATTCAAAATAGACAAAAAAGCTGAATTACGACAGTGTATAACAAAAAAGTGGAAATTATTCAATTATCACACAAATTCAAAATGGACAAAAAAACTGAATTACGACAGTGTATACCATGACATAGAAGTAAAATTTATTCAATTATCACACAAATTCAAAATGGACAAAAATACTGAATTACGACAGTGTATACCATGACAAAAAAGTGGAAATTATTCAATTATCACACAAATTCAAAATTGACAAAAATACTTAATTACGACAGTGTTTACTATGACAAAAAAGTGGAAATTATTCAATTATCACACAAATTCAAAATGGAAAAAAAACTGAATTACGACAGTGTATACTATGCCAAAAAAGTGGAAATTATTCAATTATCACACGAAATTCAAAATAGACAAAAATGCTGAATTATGACAGTGTATAACAAAAAAGTGGAAATTATTCAATTATCACACAAATTCAAAATTGACAAAAATACTGAATTACGACAGTGTATACCATGACATAAAAGTGGAAATTATTCAATTATCACACGAATTCAAAATGGACAAAAATACTGAATTACGACAGTGTATACCATGACAAAAAAGTGGAAATTATTCAATTATCACACAAATTCAAAATGGACAAAAAAACTGAATTACGACAGTGTATACCATGACATAGAAGTAAAATTTATTCAATTATCACACAAATTCAAAATGGACAAAAATACTGAATTACGACAGTGTATACCATGACAAAAAAGTGGAAATTATTCAATTATCACACAAATTCAAAATGGACAAAAATACTGAATTACGACAGTGTATACTATGCCAAAAAAGTGGAAATTATTCAATTATCACACAAATTCAAAATAGACAAAAAAGCTGAATTACGACAGTGTATACCATGACAAAAAAGTGGAAATTATTCAATTATCACACAAATTCAAAATGGACAAAAAAACTGAATTACGACCGTGTATACCATGCCAAAAAAGTGGAAATTATTTAATTATCACACAAATTCAAAATTGACAAAAATACTTAATTACGACAGTGTATACTATGACAAAAAAGTGGAAATTATTCAATTATCACACAAATTCAAAATGGACAAAAATACTGAATTACGACAGTGTATACTATGCCAAAAAAGTGGAAATTATTCAATTATCACACAAATTCAAAATAGACAAAAATCCTAAATTACGACAGTGTATACTATTATATAAAAGTGAATTTATTCAATTATCACAAAATCAAAATGGACAAAAATCCTAAATTACGACAGTGTATACTATTATATAAAAGTGAATTTATTCAATTATCCCATAAAATCAAAATGGACAAAAATCCTAAATTATGACAGTGTATACTATTACATTAAAGTGAATTTATTCAATTATCCCATTAAATCAAAATGGACAAAAATCCTAAATTACGACAGTGTATACTATTACATAAAAGTGAATTTATTCTATTATCCCATAAAATCAAAATGGACAAAAATCCTAAATTATGACAGTGTATACCATTACATTAAAGTGAATTTATTCTATTATCCCATAAAATCAAAATGGACAAAAATCCTAAATTACGACAGTGTATACTATTACATTAAAGTGAATTTATTCAATTATCCCATTAAATCAAAATGGACAAAAATCCTAAATTACGACAGTGTATACTATTACATAAAAGTGAATTTATTCTATTATCCCATAAAATCAAAATGGACAAAAATCTTAAATTACGACAGTGTATACCATTACATTAAAGTGAGTTTATTCAATTATCACATAAAATCAAAATGGACAAAAATCCTAAATTACGACAATGTATACCATTACATAAAAGTGAATTTATTCAATTATCACATAAAATCAAAATGGACAAAAATCCTAAATTACGACAGTGTATACTATTACATAAAAGTGAATTTATTCAATTATCACATACAATCAAAATGGACAAAAATCCTAAATTATGACAGTGTATACCATTACATAAAAGTGAATTTATTCAATTATCACAAAAAATCTAAATGGACAAAAAATCCTAAATTACGACAGTGTATACTATTACATAAAAGTGAATTTATTCAATTATCACATAAAATCAAAATGGACAAAAATCCTAAATTACGACAGTGTATACCCTTACATAAAAGTGGGAAAATTCAATTATCCCATACAATCAAAATGGACAAAAATCCTAAATTACGACAGTGTATACTATTATATAAAAGTGAATTTATTCAATTATCACAAAATCAAAATGGACAAAAATCCTAAATTACGACAGTGTATACTATTATATAAAAGTGAATTTATTCAATTATCACAAAATCAAAATGGACAAAAATCCTAAATTACGACAGTGTATACTATTATATAAAAGTGAATTTATTCAATTATCACATAAAATCAAAATGGACAAAAATCCTAAATTACGACAGTGCATACTATTATATAAAAGTGAATTTATTCAATTATCACATAAAATCAAAATGGACAAAAATCCTAAATTACGACAGTGTATACTATTATATAAAAGTGAATTTATTCAATTATCACAAAATCAAAATGGACAAAAATCCTAAATTACGACAGTGTATACTACTACATAAAAGTGAATTTATTCAATTATCCCATAAAATCAAAATGGACAAAAATCCTAAATTACGACAGTGTATACTATTATATAAAAGTGAATTTATTCAATTATCACATACAATCAAAATGGACAAAAATCCTAAATTATGACAGTGTATACTACTTCATAAAAGTGAATTTATTCAATTATCCCATAAAATCAAAATGGACAAAAATCCTAAATTACGACAGTGTGTACCATTACATAAAAGTGAATTTATTCAATTATCACATAAAATCAAAATGGACAAAAATCCTAATTTACGACAGTGTATACTATTACATAAAAGTGAATTTATTCAATTATCACATAAAATCAAAATGGACAAAAATCCTAAATTATGACAGTGTATACCATTACATTAAAGTGAATTTATTCTATTATCCCATAAAATCAAAATGGACAAAAATCCTAAATTTTCGACAGTGTATACTATTACATTAAAGTGAATTTATTCAATTATCCCATTAAATCAAAATGGACAAAAATCCTAAATTACGACAGTGTATACTATTACATAAAAGTGAATTTATTCAATTATCACATAAAATCAAAATGGACAAAAATCCTAAATTACGACAGTGTATACTATTATATAAAAGTGAATTTATTCAATTATCACATAAAATCAAAATGGACAAAAATCCTAAATTACGACAGTGTATACTATTACATAAAAGTGAATTTTTTCAATTATCACATAAAATCAAAATAGACAAAAATCCTAAATTATGACAGTGTATACTATTACATTAAAGTGAATTTATTCAATTATCACATAAAATCAAAATGGACAAAAATCCTAAATTACGACAGTGTATACTATTATATAAAAGTGAATTTATTCAATTATCACATAAAATCAAAATGGACAAAAATCCTAAATTACGACAGTGTATACTATTATATAAAAGTGAATTTTTTCAGTTATCACATAAAATCAAAATAGACAAAAATCCTAAATTATGACAGTGTATACTATTACATTAAAGTGAATTTATTCAATTATCCCATTAAATCAAAATGGACAAAAATCCTAAATTACGACAGTGTATACTATTACATAAAAGTGAATTTATTCTATTATCCCATAAAATCAAAATGGACAAAAATCCTAAATTATGACAGTGTATACCATTACATTAAAGTGAATTTATTCTATTATCCCATAAAATCAAAATGGACAAAAATCCTAAATTACGACAGTGTATACTATTACATAAAAGTGAATTTATTCAATTATCCCATTAAATCAAAATGGACAAAAATCCTAAATTACGACAGTGCATACTATTATATAAAAGTGAAAATATTCAATTATCCCATACAATCAAAATGGACAAAAATCCTAAATTATGACAGTGTATGCCATTACATAAAAGTGAATTTATTCTATTATCACATGAAATCAAAATGGACAAAAATCCTAAATTACGACAGTGTATACTATTATATAAAAGTGAAAATATTCAATTATCCCATACAATCAAAATGGACAAAAATCCTAAATTATGACAGTGTATACCATTACATAAAAGTGAATTTATTCAATTATCACAAAAAATCTAAATGGACAAAAAATCCTAAATTACGACAGTGTATACTATTACATAAAAGTGAATTTATTCAATTATCACAAAAAATCTAAATGGACAAAAAATCCTAAATTACGACAGTGTATACCCTTACATAAAAGTGGGAAAATTCAATTATCCCATACAATCAAAATGGACAAAAATCCTAAATTATGACAGTGTATACCATTACATAAAAGTGAAAATATTCAATTATCACAGGAAATCAAAATGGACAAAAATACTGAATTACGACAGTGTATACCATGACAAAAAAGTGGAAATTATTCAATTATCACACAAATTTGAAATGGACAAAAATACTGAATTACGACAGTGTATACCATGACAAAAAAGTGGAAATTATTCAATTATCACACAAATTCAAAATAGACAAAAATGCTGAATTACGACAGTGTATAACAAAAAAGTGGAAATTATTCAATTATCACACGAATTCAAAATGGACAAAAATACTGAATTACGACAGTGTATACTATGCCAAAAAAGTGGAAATTATTCAATTATCACACAAATTCAAAATGGACAAAAATCCTAAATTACGACAGTGTATACTATTACATAAAAGTGAAAATATTCAATTATCACATAAAATCAAAATGGACAAAAATCCTAAATTATGACAGTGTATACTATTACATAAAAGTGAATTTATTCAATTATCCCATACAATCAAAATGGACAAAAATCCTAAATTACGACAGTATATACCATTACATAAAAGTGAATTTATTCAATTATCACAAAAAATCTAAATGGACAAAAAATCCTAAATTACGACAGTGTATACTATTACATAAAAGTGGAAAAATTCAATTATCCTATACAATCAAAATGGACAAAAATCCTAAATTACGACAGTGTATACTATTACATAAAAGTGAATTTATTCAATTATCACAAAATCAAAATGGACAAAAATCCTAAATTACGACAGTGTATACTATTATATAAAAGTGAATTTATTCAATTATCACATAAAATCAAAATGGACAAAAATCCTAAATTATGACAGTGTATACCATTACATAAAAGTTAATTTATTCAATTATCCCATAAAATCAAAATGGACAAAAATCCTAAATTACGACAGTGTATACCATTACATAAAAGTGAATTTATTCAATTATCACATAAAATCAAAATGGACAAAAATCCTAAATTACGACAGTGTATACTATTATATAAAAGTGAATTTATTCAATTATCACATAAAATCAAAATGGACAAAAATCCTAAATTACGACAGTGTATACTATTATATAAAAGTGAATTTATTCAATTATCACATAAAATCAAAATGGACAAAAATCCTAAATTACGACAATGTATACTATTATATAAAAGTGAATTTATTCAATTATCACATAAAATCAAAATGGACAAAAATCCTAAATTATGACAGTGTATACCATTACATTAAAGTGAATTTATTCTATTATCACAGGAAATCAAAATGGACAAAAATCCTAAATTATGACAGTGTATACTATTACATAAAAGTGAATTTATTCAATTATCCCATACAATCAAAATGGACAAAAATCCTAAATTACGACAGTGTATACTATTATATAAAAGTGAATTTATTCTATTATCCCATAAAATCAAAATGGACAAAAATCCTAAATTACGACAGTGTATACTATTACATAAAAGTGAATTTATTCTATTATCCCATAAAATCAAAATGGACAAAAATCCTAAATTATGACAGTGTATACTATTACATTAAAGTGAATTTATTCTATTATCCCATACAATCAAAATGGACAAAAATCCTAAATTACGACAGTGTATACCATTACATTAAAGTGAATTTATTCTATTATCCCATAAAATCAAAATGGACAAAAATCCTAAATAATGACAGTGTATACCATTACATTAAAGTGAATTTATTCTATTATCCCATAAAATCAAAATAGACAAAAATCCTAAATTACGACAGTGTATACTATTATATAAAAGTGAATTTATTCAATTATCACATAAAATCAAAATGGACAAAAATCCTAAATTATGACAGTGTATATACCATTACATTAAAGTGAGTTTATTCAATTATCACATAAAATCAAAATGGACAAAAATCCTAAATTACGACAGTGTATACTATTATATAAAAGCGAATTTATTCAATTATCCCATACAATCAAAATGGACAAAAATCCTAAATTACGACAGTGTATACTATTACATTAAAGTGAATTTATTCAATTATCACATGAAATCAAAATGGACAAAAATACTGAATTACGACAGTGTATACTATGCCAAAAAAGTGGAAATTATTCAATTATCACACAAATTCAAAATGGACAAAAATACTGAATTACGACAGTGTATACTATGCCAAAAAAGTGGAAATTATTCAATTATCACACAAATTCAAAATGGACAAAAATACTGAATTACGACAGTGTATACCATGACAAAAAAGTGGCAATTATTCAATTATCACAAATTCAAAATAGACAAAAATGCTGAATTACGACAGTGTATACCATGACAAAAAAGTGGAAATTATTCAATTATCACACGAATTCAAAATGGACAAAAATACTAAATTACGACAGTGTATATCATGACAAAAAAGTGGCAATTATTCAATTATCACACAAATTCAAAATGGACAAAAATACTGAATTACGACAGTGTATATCATGACAAAAAAGTGGAAATTATTCAATTATCACACAAATTCAAAATGGACAAAAATACTTAATTACGACAGTGTTTACCATGCCAAAAAAGTGGAAATTATTCAATTATCACACAAATTCAAAATAGACAAAAAAGCTGAATTACGACAGTGTATACTATGACAAAAAAGTGGAAATTATTCAATTATCACACAAATTCAAAATGGACAAAAATACTGAATTACGACAGTGTATACCATGCCAAAAAAGTGGAAATTATTCAATTATCACACAAATTCAAAATAGACAAAAAAGCTGAATTACGACAGTGTATACTATGACAAAAAAGTGGAAATTATTCAATTATCACACAAATTCAAAATAGACAAAAATACTGAATTACGACAGTGTATACCATGACAAAAAAGTGGAAATTATTCAATTATCACACAAATTCAAAATGGACAAAAATACTGAATTACGACAGTGTATACCATGCCAAAAAAAGTGGAAATTATTCAATTATCACACAAATTCAAAATAGACAAAAATACTGAATTACGACAGTGTATACCATGACAAAAAAGTGGAAATTATTCAATTATCACACAAATTCAAAATGGACAAAAATACTGAATTACGACAGTGTATACCATGCCAAAAAAAGTGGAAATTATTCAATCATCACACAAATTCAAAATAGACAAACAAGCTGAATTACGACAGTGTATACCATGACATTAAAGTGGAATTTATTCAATTATCACACAAATTCAAAATGCACAAAAATACTGAATTACGACAGTGTATACCATGACAAAAAAGTGGGAATTATTCAATTATCACACAAATTCAAAATGGACAAAAATACTGAATTACGACAGTGTATACTATGACAAAAAAGTGGAAATTATTCAATTATCACACAAATTCAAAATTGACAAAAATACTGAATTACGACAGTGTATACCATGACAAAAAAGTGGAAATTATTCAATTATCACACAAATTAAAAATGGACAAAAATACTGAATTACGACAGTGTATACCATGCCAAAAAGAGTGGAAATTATTCAATTATCACACAAATTCAAAATAGACAAAAATACTGAATTACGACAGTGTATACCATGACAAAAAAGTGGAAATTATTCAATTATCACACAAATTCAAAATGGACAAAAATACTGAATTACGACAGTGTATACTTTGCCAAAAAAGTGGAAATTATTCAATTATCACACAAATTCAAAATAGACAAAAATACTGAATTACGACAGTGTATACTATGGCAAAAAAGTGGAAATTATTCAATTATCACACGAATTCAAAATAGACAAAAATGCTGAATTACGACAGTGTATAACAAAAAAGTGGAAATTATTCAATTATCACACAAATTCAAAATAGACAAAAATACTGAATTACGACAGTGTATACCATGACAAAAAAGTGGAAATTATTCAATTATCACACCAATTCAAAATTGACAAAAATACTTAATTACGACAGTGTATACTATTACATAAAAGTGAATTTATTCAATTATCCCATAAAATCAAAATTGACAAAAATACTTAATTACGACAGTGTATACTATTACATAAAAGTGAATTTATTCAATTATCCCATAAAATCAAAATTGACAAAAATACTTAATTACGACAGTGTATACTATTACATAAAAGTGAATTTATTCAATTATCCCATAAAATCAAAATGGACAAAAATCCTAAATTACGACAGTGTATACCATTACATTAAAGTGAATTTATTCTATTATCCCATAAAATCAAAATGGACAAAAATCCTAAGTTACGACAGTGTATACTATTATATAAAAGTGAAAATATTCAATTATCCCATACAATCAAAATGGACAAAAATCCTAAATTATGACAGTGTATACTATTACATAAAAGTGAATTTATTCAATTATCACAAAAAATCTAAATGGACAAAAAATCCTAAATTACGACAGTGTATACTATTACATAAAAGTGAATTTATTCAATTATCACATAAAATCAAAATGGACAAAAATCCTAAATTACGACAGTGTATACTATTACATAAAAGTGAATTTATTCTATTATCCCATAAAATCAAAATGGACAAAAATCCTAAATTACGACAGTGTATACTATTACATAAAAGTGAATTTATTCTATTATCCCATAAAATCAAAATGGACAAAAATCCTAAATTATGACAGTGTATACTATTACATTAAAGTGAATTTATTCTATTATCCCATACAATCAAAATGGACAAAAATCCTAAATTACGACAGTGTATACCATTACATTAAAGTGAATTTATTCTATTATCCCATAAAATCAAAATGGACAAAAATCCTAAATAATGACAGTGTATACCATTACATTAAAGTGAATTTATTCTATTATCCCATAAAATCAAAATAGACAAAAATCCTAAATTACGACAGTGTATACTATTATATAAAAGTGAATTTATTCAATTATCACATAAAATCAAAATGGACAAAAATCCTAAATTATGACAGTGTATATACCATTACATTAAAGTGAGTTTATTCAATTATCACATAAAATCAAAATGGACAAAAATCCTAAATTACGACAGTGTATACTATTATATAAAAGCGAATTTATTCAATTATCCCATACAATCAAAATGGACAAAAATCCTAAATTACGACAGTGTATACTATTACATTAAAGTGAATTTATTCAATTATCACATGAAATCAAAATGGACAAAAATACTGAATTACGACAGTGTATACTATGCCAAAAAAGTGGAAATTATTCAATTATCACACAAATTCAAAATGGACAAAAATACTGAATTACGACAGTGTATACTATGCCAAAAAAGTGGAAATTATTCAATTATCACACAAATTCAAAATGGACAAAAATACTGAATTACGACAGTGTATACCATGACAAAAAAGTGGCAATTATTCAATTATCACAAATTCAAAATAGACAAAAATGCTGAATTACGACAGTGTATACCATGACAAAAAAGTGGAAATTATTCAATTATCACACGAATTCAAAATGGACAAAAATACTAAATTACGACAGTGTATATCATGACAAAAAAGTGGCAATTATTCAATTATCACACAAATTCAAAATGGACAAAAATACTGAATTACGACAGTGTATATCATGACAAAAAAGTGGAAATTATTCAATTATCACACAAATTCAAAATGGACAAAAATACTTAATTACGACAGTGTTTACCATGCCAAAAAAGTGGAAATTATTCAATTATCACACAAATTCAAAATAGACAAAAAAGCTGAATTACGACAGTGTATACTATGACAAAAAAGTGGAAATTATTCAATTATCACACAAATTCAAAATGGACAAAAATACTGAATTACGACAGTGTATACCATGCCAAAAAAGTGGAAATTATTCAATTATCACACAAATTCAAAATAGACAAAAAAGCTGAATTACGACAGTGTATACTATGACAAAAAAGTGGAAATTATTCAATTATCACACAAATTCAAAATAGACAAAAATACTGAATTACGACAGTGTATACCATGACAAAAAAGTGGAAATTATTCAATTATCACACAAATTCAAAATGGACAAAAATACTGAATTACGACAGTGTATACCATGCCAAAAAAAGTGGAAATTATTCAATTATCACACAAATTCAAAATAGACAAAAATACTGAATTACGACAGTGTATACCATGACAAAAAAGTGGAAATTATTCAATTATCACACAAATTCAAAATGGACAAAAATACTGAATTACGACAGTGTATACCATGCCAAAAAAAGTGGAAATTATTCAATCATCACACAAATTCAAAATAGACAAACAAGCTGAATTACGACAGTGTATACCATGACATTAAAG
The DNA here is from genome assembly GCF_024679245.1 of Pseudorasbora parva. Taxonomy (NCBI): domain Eukaryota; kingdom Metazoa; phylum Chordata; class Actinopteri; order Cypriniformes; family Gobionidae; genus Pseudorasbora; species Pseudorasbora parva. Next base: position 2,456,956 of record NC_090189.1, read on the forward strand.
TGGAATTTATTCAATTATCACACAAATTCAAAATGCACAAAAATACTGAATTACGACAGTGTATACCATGACAAAAAAGTGGGAATTATTCAATTATCACACAAATTCAAAATGGACAAAAATACTGAATTACGACAGTGTATACTATGACAAAAAAGTGGAAATTATTCAATTATCACACAAATTCAAAATTGACAAAAATACTGAATTACGACAGTGTATACCATGACAAAAAAGTGGAAATTATTCAATTATCACACAAATTAAAAATGGACAAAAATACTGAATTACGACAGTGTATACCATGCCAAAAAGAGTGGAAATTATTCAATTATCACACAAATTCAAAATAGACAAAAATACTGAATTACGACAGTGTATACCATGACAAAAAAGTGGAAATTATTCAATTATCACACAAATTCAAAATGGACAAAAATACTGAATTACGACAGTGTATACTTTGCCAAAAAAGTGGAAATTATTCAATTATCACACAAATTCAAAATAGACAAAAATACTGAATTACGACAGTGTATACTATGGCAAAAAAGTGGAAATTATTCAATTATCACACGAATTCAAAATAGACAAAAATGCTGAATTACGACAGTGTATAACAAAAAAGTGGAAATTATTCAATTATCACACAAATTCAAAATAGACAAAAATACTGAATTACGACAGTGTATACCATGACAAAAAAGTGGAAATTATTCAATTATCACACCAATTCAAAATTGACAAAAATACTTAATTACGACAGTGTATACTATTACATAAAAGTGAATTTATTCAATTATCCCATAAAATCAAAATTGACAAAAATACTTAATTACGACAGTGTATACTATTACATAAAAGTGAATTTATTCAATTATCCCATAAAATCAAAATTGACAAAAATACTTAATTACGACAGTGTATACTATTACATAAAAGTGAATTTATTCAATTATCCCATAAAATCAAAATGGACAAAAATCCTAAATTACGACAGTGTATACCATTACATTAAAGTGAATTTATTCTATTATCCCATAAAATCAAAATGGACAAAAATCCTAAGTTACGACAGTGTATACTATTATATAAAAGTGAAAATATTCAATTATCCCATACAATCAAAATGGACAAAAATCCTAAATTATGACAGTGTATACTATTACATAAAAGTGAATTTATTCAATTATCACAAAAAATCTAAATGGACAAAAAATCCTAAATTACGACAGTGTATACTATTACATAAAAGTGAATTTATTCAATTATCACATAAAATCAAAATGGACAAAAATCCTAAATTACGACAGTGTATACTATTACATAAAAGTGAATTTATTCAATTATCACAAAAAATCAAAATGGACAAAAAATCCTAAATTACGACAGTGTATACCATTACATAAAAGTGAATTTATTCAATTATCACATAAAATCAAAATGGACAAAAATCCTAAATTACGACAGTGTATACTATTACATAAAAGTGAATTTATTCAATTATCACATAAAATCAAAATGGACAAAAATCCTAAATTACGACAGTGTATACTATTACATAAAAGTGAATTTATTCAATTATCACATAAAATCAAAATGGACAAAAATCCTAAATTACGACAGTGTATACTATTACATAAAAGTGAATTTATTCAATTATCACATAAAATCAAAATGGACAAAAATCCTAAATTACGACAGTGTATACTATTACATAAAAGTGAATTTATTCAATTATCACATAAAATCAAAATGGACAAAAATCCTAAATTATGACAGTGTATACTATTACATAAAAGTGAATTTATTCAATTATCACATAAAATCCTAAATTACGACAGTGTATACTATTACATAAAAGTGAAAATATTCAATTATCACATAAAATCAAAATGGACAAAAATCCTAAATTACGACAGTGTATACTATTACATAAAAGTGAATTTATTCAATTATCACAAAATCAAAATGGACAAAAATCCTAAATTATGACAGTGTATACCATTACATTAAAGTGAATTTATTCAATTATCACATACAATCAAAATGGACAAAAATCCTAAATTACGACAGTGTATACTATTACATAAAAGTGAATTTATTCAATTATCACATAAAATCAAAATGGACAAAAATCCTAAATTACGACAGTGTATACTATTACATAAAAGTGAAAATATTCAATTATCACATAAAATCAAAATGGACAAAAATCCTAAATTACGACAGTGTATACTATTACATAAAAGTGAATTTATTCAATTATCACATAAAATCAAAATGGACAAAAATCCTAAATTACGACAGTGTATACTATTACATAAAAGTGGAAAAATTCAATTATCACATAAAATCAAAATGGACAAAAATCCTAAATTACGACAGTGTATACTATTATATAAAAGTGAATTTATTCAATTATCACAAAATCAAAATGGACAAAAATCCTAAATTACGACAGTGTATACCCTTACATAAAAGTGAGTTTATTCAATTATCACATGAAATCTAAATGGACAAAAAATCCTAAATTACGACAGTGTATACTATTACATAAAAGTGAATTTATTCAATTATCACAAAAAATCTAAATGAACAAAAAATCCTAAATTACGACAGTGTATACTATTACATAAAAGTGAATTTATTCAATTATTACATAAAATCAAAATGGACAAAAATCCTAAATTACGACAGTGTATACTATTACATAAAAGTGAATTTATTCAATTATCACATAAAATCCTAAATTACGACAGTGTATACTATTACATAAAAGTGAAAATATTCAATTATCACATAAAATCAAAATGGACAAAAATCCTAAATTACGACAGTGTATACTATTACATAAAAGTGAATTTATTCAATTATCACATAAAATCAAAATGGACAAAAATCCTAAATTATGACAGTGTATACCATTACATTAAAGTGAATTTATTCAATTATCACATAAAATCAAAATGGACAAAAATCCTAAATTACGACAGTGTATACTATTACATAAAAGTGAATTTATTCAATTATCACATAAAATCAAAATGGACAAAAATCCTAAATTACGACAGTGTATACTATTACATAAAAGTGAAAATATTCAATTATCACATAAAATCAAAATGGACAAAAATCCTAAATTACGACAGTGTATACTATTACATAAAAGTGAATTTATTCAATTATCACATAAAATCAAAATGGACAAAAATCCTAAATTACGACAGTGTATACTATTACATAAAAGTGGAAAAATTCAATTATCACATAAAATCAAAATGGACAAAAATCCTAAATTACGACAGTGTATACTATTATATAAAAGTGAATTTATTCAATTATCACAAAATCAAAATGGACAAAAATCCTAAATTACGACAGTGTATACCCTTACATAAAAGTGAGTTTATTCAATTATCACATGAAATCTAAATGGACAAAAAATCCTAAATTACGACAGTGTATACTATTACATAAAAGTGAATTTATTCAATTATCCCATACAATCAAAATGGACAAAAAATCCTAAATTACGACAGTGTATACCATTACATAAAAGTGAGTTTATTCAATTATCCCATACAATCAAAATGGACAAAAATCCTAAATTACGACAGTGTATACTATTACATAAAAGTGAATTTATTCAATTATCACAAAAAATCTAAATAGACAAAAATCCTAATTTACGACAATTGAATAAATTCACTTTTATGTAATAGTATACACTGTCGTAAATTAGGATTTTTGTCTATTTAGATTTTGTGATAATTGAATAAATTCACTTTTATGTAATAGTATACACTGTCGTAATTTAGGATTTTTGTCCATTTTGATTTTGTGATAATTGAATAAATTCACTTTTATGTAATAGTATACACTGTCGTAATTTAGGATTTTTGGCCATTTAGATTTTATGTGATAATTGAATAAATTCACTTTTATGTAATAGTATACACTGTCATAATTTAGGATTTTTGTCCATTTTAATTTTGTGATAATTGAATAAATTCAATTTTATGTAATAGTATACACTGTCGTAATTTAGGATTTTTGGCCATTTAGATTTTATGTGATAATTGAATAAATTCACTTTTATGTAATAGTATACACTGTCGTAATTTAGGATTTTTTGTCCATTAAGATTTCATGTGATAATTGAATAAACTCACTTTTATGTAAGGGTATACACTGTCGTAATTTAGGATTTTTGTCCATTTTGATTTTGTGATAATTGAATAAATTCACTTTTATATAATAGTATACACTGTCGTAATTTAGGATTTTTGTCCATTTTGATTTTATGTGATAATTGAATTTTTCCACTTTTATGTAATAGTATACACTGTCGTAAATTAGGATTTTTGTCTATTTAGATTTTGTGATAATTGAATAAATTCACTTTTATGTAATAGTATACACTGTCGTAATTTAGGATTTTTGTCCATTTTGATTTTGTGATAATTGAATCAATTCACTTTTATGTAATAGTATACACTGTCGTAATTTAGGATTTTTGGCCATTTAGATTTTATGTGATAATTGAATAAATTCACTTTTATGTAATAGTATACACTGTCATAATTTAGGATTTTTGTCCATTTTAATTTTGTGATAATTGAATAAATTCAATTTTATGTAATAGTATACACTGTCGTAATTTAGGATTTTTGGCCATTTAGATTTTATGTGATAATTGAATAAATTCACTTTTATGTAATAGTATACACTGTCATAATTTAGGATTTTTGTCCATTTTAATTTTGTGATAATTGAATAAATTCAATTTTATGTAATAGTATACACTGTCGTAATTTAGGATTTTTGTACATTTTGATTTTATGTGATAATTTAATAATTTAACTTTTATGTAATAGTATTCACTGTCGTAATTTAGGATTTTTGTCCATTTTGATAGTATGGGATAATTGAATAAATTCACTTTTATATAATGGTATACACTGTCGTAATTTAGGATTTTTGTCCATTTTGATTTTGTGATAATTGAATAAATTCACTTTTATATAATAGTATACACTGTCGTAATTTAGGATTTTTGTCCATTTTGATTTTGTGATAATTGAATAAATTCACTTTTATATAATAGTATACACTGTCGTAATTTAGGATTTTTGTCCATTTTGATTGTATGGGATAATTGAATAAATTCACTTTAATATAATGGTATACACTGTCGTAATTTAGGATTTTTGTCCATTTTGATTTTGTGATAATTGAATAAATTCACTTTTATATAATAGTATACAGTGTCGTAATTTAGGATTTTTGTCCATTTTGATTTTGTGATAATTTAATAATTTCACTTTTATGTAATAGTATACACTGTCGTAATTTAGGATTTTTGGCCATTTTGATTTTGTGATAATTTAATAATTTAACTTTTATGTAATAGTATACACTGTCGTAATTTAGGATTTTTGTCCATTTTGATTTTGTGATAATTGAATAAATTCACTTTTATGTAATAGTATACACTGTCGTAAATTAGGATTTTTGTCCATTTTGATTTTGTGATATAATTGAATATTTTCACTTTTATGTAATAGTATACACTGTCGTAATTTAGGATTTTTGTCCATTTTAATTTTGTGATAATTGAATAAATTCACTTTAATGTAATAGTATACACTGTCGTAATTTAGGACTTTTGTCCATTTTAATTTTGTGATAATTGAATAAATTCACTTTTATGTAATAGTATACACTGTCGTAATTTAGGATTTTTGTCCATTTTAATTTTGTGATAATTGAATAAATTAACTTTAATGTAATAGTATACACTGTCGTAATTTAGGATTTTTGTCCATTTTAATTTTGTGATAATTGAATAAATTCACTTTAATGTAATAGTATACACTGTCGTAATTTAGGATTTTTGGCCATTTAGATTTTGTGATAATTTAATAATTTAACTTTTATGTAATAGTATTCACTGTCGTAATTTAGGATTTTTGATTGTATGGGATAATTGAATAAATTCACTTTTATATAATAGTATACACTGTCGTAATTTAGGATTTTTGTCCATTTTGATTTTTTGTGATAATTGAATAATTTCACTTTTGTGTAATAGTATACATTTTCGTAATTTAGGATTTTTGTCCATTTTGATTTTGTGATATAATTGAATAATGTCACTTTGTCGTAATTTAGGATTTTTTTGTCCATTACACAAAAAGTGAAATTATTCAATTATATCATAAAATCAAAATGGACAAAAATCCTAAATAACGACTGTATACCATTTTGATATTATGATATCATTGAATCATTTCACTTTTATGTAATAGTATACACTGTCGCAATTATTCAATTATATCATAATATCAAAATGGACAAAATTACTTAATTTCATTTTTAAAATACACTATTGGTATACACTATCACATAAAATCAAAATGGCTAAGCTTTGGGCTCTCAGTGTTATTAATGATGAATAACCTGCATGTCTCCTGTTGTTCTGGCTCAGGGCCGACCCACATGTCTCTGTATCTGCTTCCTGATGTCGGCACGGCTCTGACCGGCTGGTCATTCGGCGACGGGACGCCTCAGTTCGACCTCAGCGGAGAATACTTCATCTTTTACTCTCACGGCCTCGACGCTCCGGCCTGGAACTTCTGGTTTGAGATCCAGGTGGGTTTGAGCTCAGGAACCACACATTTAACCTGAGGACGGAGGCGTTTATTTCATGTGTGTGTATCGTGTGTGTGTATCATGTTTGTGTGTTTGTGGTCTTCAGCCGAAAGCCTCAGACGCGTCTCCTGACGAGGGCTTGATCTCTCTGGCCATCTCCGCTCATTATTTCTCCGGATCGGATCGGCGCTCCGAGCAGATGGACTCATTACTGAAGAGATTCCCAGACTGGGCCTTCCCGTCCTCATGGATCAGCACTTACCACATGTACAGATACTGAGTGCCTGATCACACACGCGAACACACACTCACTCACTTACTCACTCTCACACACACGCCGCTCACTGCGGACCCGTGAATACTGTACGAGCTACTTCATTCACATCAGCCAACGCACAGTGTTGTGTTTTGTTCTGTTTTATTTTTATTTTATTTGTCTGGGTCATATTTCAATGCACAATGCAAATCAATGCATTTTTTCATACATTTAAATGTAAATGAAGCTTACTTTAGGACGGTTAAGATTTTTACTTTTGTGGCTTTTTATAGAATGATAATTAAACACATTTTACCCCAAATGATCATTTCAATGAGAGAAAATTGATTTCAATCGATATTATATTTTATTTTTAGTTTATTTTTGTAATTTTCATTCTTTCAGAATCAGAAATAATGTGAATTAGCAAAAAAGTTTTATTTAATAATGTGTGATGATTCTGATTTATTACTTTATTTTTTTAATATTACATTTAATTAGTATAAACTAAAAATAATGCGACAAATACTACCGTATTTTAATAACATAATTTTTTACAGTAATGCGATTTGGAAAGAATGTGTTTAATTGTCTTGAACGGTTTCGTTGATTTTTGAGGTCAAGGTCACATGATCTCAGTGGTCATGTGACCCAGTCGGTCTGATGTGGTTTCAGCTGGTCTTGCTCTCACAGCGGCATTGGTTTCACTGAGACCAGGACTGTTCTTGTAGTGATGATGTCACTTCCTGTCAGTGACCTCATGACGTGATTGGCTCATCACGAGTTTTTTGTGGTCAAACGCACACATCCAAACCTCGAAACCCAAGTGCTTTTTTTATTTATTCGTTTTTGAAGCGTTTTTGATGCTCATGTTCGTATGCTTTTTTATTTTATTTTTTATCATTTCAGCCGGTGTAAAGCTTCCTCTGGATTGAACTGGAGTCTTAAAATGACCTGTATTAACCATCTTAATATTACGGCCTTCCTGTTATTGCGGTTGTACTTGAGTTTCAGGATATAATCCTGGCTTGTTTTCAGATATAATCCTGATTTAGTGTGACGGGATTGAACTGGATTTGTTGAGATCTCAATGATTTCGTGAGACACTCGCACTTTACAACTTCTCATGTTAGCTCTATAATAACGCATTCGCTAACTAACAATATTAAACCGCATTTATTAACGCAGCTAACGGTACACGGTGGAACAAACAAAACTGCATGCATTCAGCGGAGGAATATGATAATCATACTGCTAATAAAACATACACTACTAGTCTTAAGAGAGAGAAGCCGTTATAATCTCACGCTGTTACTCATTAATAGACTAATTAAAATACAGTTGATTATTAAATATGAGTCTACATACATATCTGAAGCTGAATCAATAATCGTTCTGTTGATGTGTGGTTTGTAAGGACAATATTTAGGCCGATATCTGGAAGTCATTACCAATGCATATTACCACTAATAATACATTTCTGATATATTTACGGTAGGAAATGTACTAAATATCTTTATTGAACATGATCATATCCAAATGATTTTTGGCGTAAGAGAAAATGTTTAATTTTGACCCGTGTAATGTATTGCTATAATTGCCACAGATAAACCCGAGACGCACGACTGCTCCAGGGTCACACATGCATTAACTAAACACATTTTTTTGTACTTATTTGACTGTAATAATTTATGCATTCGTGATGGTTATTTGACTGTTATATTTGCTTATGTCTTATGATGAAATGTCGCTGATGAATGTCCACGGATTTCAATAGAAATATGACTGACAGACTCGTGACTGTTCGTTATAATAATTGTGCGTTCAGGATTATTTTGTACGACTGACAGGATGTTATTCTGCTTTTTTTAAATATGTATTCATGCTAAATGTCTTATGGGATCGTCACTCACTGACTCTGAGCACAGAATAATTCATAACATCCACTGTGAAGACGTTTGTCATCTTCTGAAACATTTTACGCTTCAAACGGTGTGAAACGTCCACGAATCACTTGAGTAATTTTGTGTAATAATTTTCTAATTTCTTTTCTGATTATGATTGTTTATAATATATGCTGCACTGAATTGTTCTTGCAAGACAAATCAATTTTCTATAAGATTCATTTCCGTCTCCTGTCGTTTGTCTATTTTTTCCCCCGTTTGTTCAACAATTTCAAGATATTTTTACGAAATATTAAGCTATTTTTTAATATAACAGTTCAAAAGTGTAGGCACAATGAGGTTGTTTTTGTCTCTTCTGCTCACCAAGAGTGGATTATCTAATCAAAAGTACTGTAAAAAATTATGAAATATTTTTAACTCATGTTCTCAATGTGAATATATATATTCCTGTGATCAAAGCTGAATCTTCTCATAATTTGATTATTATCAGTGTTGAAAACCATCATTTATTGTATGATTAGAAAGAATAATTTGAACTAGTTTTTTTCCACATTATAAATGTCACGTCTGATCAATTTAACACGTCCTTGATGAATAAAAGTATTAATTTCTCCACGTTTGAATGACAGCGTTGAAGCAGATCAAAACATACATTAAACGTGATGTTTAAAAAATAATTTATTGTTCTTTATGTACAGGAAATATAGAAAACGCAGTAGAAAAGTTATGGTACAGCAAACTCTCTGTACACTGCATTGAGAAGAAACTGAACAGACGTCCAGAAAACACCCTGCAGCTCAGCATCAGTCCAGAGGGATTGTGGGTAATCTGTACCATGAGTCTCACACACACACACACATCCAGAAGCTCTTTGGTTGGTGAACCTCAGGGGTCTAGGCGCTGGTTTGAGCCGTCCGGGGGCAAATAAAACATTAAAATAAAGACGCATCTCATTAAAGCTGCTAAATACTCCGAGACTGTCAGTGATGCACAATAACTAGAATAATAATCATAATACAAAGGCATTCCATAAGTGTAGATGATTTGGTCCGTTCTGAAGTTTAATACTGACGTCGTTCAGAAAACACACACACACACACGACTCCCTGAAACCAAAAGAAAGCGTCCGTCTCTTTGTCCAGCGGCTCCTCAAATAAATACAACATAAACCTGCAACAATTCAGAACAAAACGAAATAAAAGATGGCAATAATGCTGTCAGTTGGGATATAGTGATGACACACACTGCACATGTGGCTGAATACACACTGCTCTGATCTGTGTGTGAAGAGCTCCGGCTGATTCCTAACGGCTCGTCCACATCGACAAACACGAGCTGAGCCGGACAGACGGATAACCTTAAAAACTGAAGAGAAGACCCGATCCGGATCACTCACACACACACACACACACGAGGTCTCGACACCTGACGTCTGGGGGAACGAGGTTCAAACGGGGGAAGTCTTTCTCTGCATCAAATAAAACACAGGCTGATATTCCATAATTAACATTAAAACGAAGCAAAAAACTAAATAAAATAAACACTTCATCTGACTCATGAAAGGATAAACTGTGTGTGTGTGTGTATGTATGTGCGTGTATATATGTACATGTGTGTATGTGTGTGCGCATTTATATATGTGTCTGTGTATGCATGTATATATGTGTGTTTGTATGTGCGCTTGCATGTATGTGTGTGCATTTCATGTGTATGTGTTTGTATGTGTGTGTTTGTTTGTATGTGCACGTGCATGTGTGTGAGTATGCATGTATATATGTGTGTTTGTATGTGCGCTTGCATGTATGTGTGTGCATTTCATGTGTATGTGTTTGTATGTGTGTGTGTGTGTTTGTATGTGTGTGTTTGTATGTGCACGTGCATGTGTGTGAGTATGCATGTGTGTTTGTATGTGCGCTTGCATGTATGTGTGTGCATTTCATGTGTATGTGTTTGTATGTGTATGTTTGTATGTGTGTGTTTGTATGTGCACGTGCATGTGTGTGTGCATGTATATATGTGTGTTTGTATGTGCGCTTGCACGTATGTGTGTGAATTTCATGTGTATGTATGTGTGCATGTATATATGTGTGTGTGTGTGTGAGCGCGTATGTGTGTGTTTGTATGTGCGCTTTCATGTATGTGTGTGCGTTTGCGTGTATGTGTGTGCGTTTGCGTGTGTGTGCGTGCGTTTGCGTGTGTATGTGCGTGCGTTTGCGCGTATATGTGCAAGTTTTATAATCATTATTTGGTCGTGAGAGCAAAAAATAAAAATAATATTACTTATTTTTGTCTTGTTTTCCAGCACAAACGTCTAAAGGTTCTGGAGAAGAGAAACGACTGAAGATATTAAGCGTTATTGTGATGAAATGCCTCTTTATGCCTGGACAGAAAACAAGACTTAATATCTTATCAAAAAGAAGCTTGTGCTTAAAACGAGCAAATATCAGCAGACAAACGTTGATTTTTCAGCAGATATTTGCTCTTGTTTATCACATTAACGCTTCATTTTGATGCCTTCTTCCATAAGCGGCGCGTGATATCTTCAGTCGTGTTGCTTGTCGTCTCCTGTAACGTGATCTTTAGATGTTTGTGCTGGAAAATATAAAAACAGAACAAGACAAAATCAAGACTCGACAGCGTTTAGATGAAGAGAGAAGATCATGAGGATGTGTTTGACCACAGGATGGAGAAAACACGGCAAAACACGCAACACTGCAGTCTGGATGGAGCTGGAATCAGATAAAAGGACAAACACACACACACACACTTGTAACACGGTCACACACACTGGTGTGTGTCAAGTTCCTAAGGGTCATGAGAGCGCGCAGTCGTACAACCCTCGTCTAGAGTCTGCTCCTCCTCCGGCACGGTCTCACACACACACACGGTCATGAGAGCGCGCAGTCGTACAACCCTCGTCCAGACTCTGCTCCTCCTCCGGCACGGTCTCACACACACACACGGTCATGAGAGCGTGCAGTCGTATGAGCCCTCGTCCAGACTCTGCTCCTCCTCCGGCACGGTCTCACACACACACACGGTCATGAGAGCGCGCAGTCGTACAACCCTCGTCCAGACTCTGCTCCTCCTCCGGCACGGTCTCACACACACACACACACACACACGGTCATGAGAGCGTGCAGTCGTATGAGCCCTCGTCCAGACTCTGCTCCTCCTCCGGCACGGTCTCACACACACACACACACGGTCATGAGAGCGTGCAGTCGTATGAGCCCTCGTCCAGACTCTGCTCCTCCTCCGGCACAGTCTCACACACACACACACACACACACGGTCATGAGAGCGTGCACTCTTATGAACCCTCGTCCAGACTCTGCTCCTCCTCTGGCACGGTCTCACACACACACACACACACGCTCAGGGTCATGAGAGCGTGCAGTCGTATGAGCCCTCGTCCAGACTCTGCTCCTCCTCCTCTTCCTCCGGCGTTTCGTCGATCGGCCGGACACTGGCTCCGGATGGGCCGTCCTGGGGCAGCGGGTGAGCAGAGGTCACGACCCCGCGGGCGTCCTCGGCTCTGGGCAGCTGAAGCAGAGGTGGGTCCGAGAGTTTGGCCGCTCCGGTGGGCTGGAAGGCCTCGGGCTGGACCTGCTCCACAGGCACCTCCATCAGCTTCAGCAGCTGAGGCCGAATCAGGTTCAGGAACGGCTTATAGCCCAAACTGACAGGAAGTGAAAACAGAGATGGAGTTCTTGAGATGTATAACATAAAATAAACACGTCTATTGCAACATCCATCCTTTAGTCCATACAACATGCATACATCCATCCAAACAAACATGAAAACATCCATCCAAACAAACATGCAAACATCCATCCAAACAAACATGAAAACATCCATCCAAACAAACATGCAAACATCCATCCATCAAACATACATGCAAACATCCACCCATCCATCTAAACAAACATGCAAACATCCATCCATCAAACATACATGCAAACATCCACCCATCCATCTAAACAAACATGCAAACATCCATCCATCAAACATACATGCAAACATCCACCCATCCATCCAAACAAACATGCAAACATCCATCCATCAAACATACATGCAAACATCCACCCATCCATCTAAACAAACATGAAAACATCCATCCAAACAAACATGAAAACATCCATCCAAACAAACATGCAAACATACATCCATCAAACATACATGCAAACATCCACCCATCCATCCAAACAAACAAACATACATCCATCCATGCAAACATACATCCATCCATCCATCCAAACAAACAAGCAAACATACATCCATCCAAACAAACATGCCAACATCCATCCATCCAAACATGCAAACATCCATCCAAACAAACATGCAAACATACATCCATCCAAACAAACATGCAAACATACATCCATCCAAACAAACATGCCAACATCCATCCATCCAAACATGCAAACATCCATCCAAACAAACATGCAAACATACATCCATCCAAACAAACATGCAAACATACATCCATCCATCCAAACATGCAAACATACATCCATCCAAACAAACATGCCAACATCCATCCATCCAAACATGCAAACATCCATCCATCCAAACAAACATCCATCCATCCAAACAAACATGCAAACATCCATCCATCCAAACAAACATGCAAACATCCATCCATCCAAACATGCAAACATCCATCCAAACATGCAAACATCCATCCATCCAAACAAACATGCAAACATCCATCCATCCAAACAAACATGCAAACATACATCCATCCAAACAAAATGCAAACATCCATCCATCCAAACATGCAAACATACATCCAAACATGCAAACATGCAAACATACATCCATCCAAACAAACATGCCAACATCCATCCATCCAAACATGCAAACATCCATCCAAACAAACATGCAAACATACATCCATCCAAACAAACATGCAAACATACATCCATCCATCCAAACATGCAAACATACATCCATCCAAACAAACATGCCAACATCCATCCATCCAAACATGCAAACATCCATCCATCCAAACAAACATCCATCCATCCAAACAAACATGCAAACATCCATCCATCCATCCAAACATGCAAACATCCATCCATCCATCCAAACAAACATGCAAACATCCATCCATCCAAACATGCAAACATCCATCCAAACATGCAAACATCCATCCATCCATCCAAACATGCAAACATCCATCCATCCAAACAAACATGCAAACATACATCCATCCAAACAAAATGCAAACATCCATCCATCCAAACATGCAAACATACATCCATCCAAACAAACATGCAAACATACATCCATCCAAACAAACATGCAAACATACATCCATCCAAACAAACATGCAAACATACATCCATCCAAACAAACATGCCAACATCCATCCATCCAAACATGCAAACATCCATCCAAACAAACATGCAAACATACATCCATCCAAACAAACATGCAAACATACATCCATCCATCCAAACATGCAAACATACATCCATCCAAACAAACATGCCAACATCCATCCATCCAAACATGCAAACATCCATCCATCCAAACAAACATCCATCCATCCAAACAAACATGCAAACATCCATCCATCCAAACAAACATGCAAACATCCATCCATCCATCCAAACAAACATGCAAACATCCATCCATCCAAACATGCAAACATCCATCCAAACATGCAAACATCCATCCATCCATCCAAACATGCAAACATCCATCCATCCAAACAAACATGCAAACATACATCCATCCAAACAAAATGCAAACATCCATCCATCCAAACATGCAAACATACATCCATCCAAACAAACATGCAAACATACATCCATCCAAACAAACATGCAAACATACATCCATCCAAACAAACATGCAAACATCCATCCATCCAAACATAGATCCATCCAAACAAACATGCTAACATACATCCATCCAAACATAGATCCATCCAAACAAACATGCAAACATACATACATCCAAACAAAAATGCAAACATCCATCCATCCAAACATGCAAACATACATCCATCCAAACAAACATGCAAACATCCATCCATCCAAACATAGATCCATCCAAACAAACATGCAAACATACATCCATCCAAACAAACATGCTAACATACATCCATCCAAACATAGATCCATCCAAACAAACATGCAAACATACATACATCCAAACAAAAATGCAAACATCCATCCATCCAAACATGCAAACATACATCCATCCAAACAAACCTGCAAACATCCATCCATCCATCCATCGAAACATCCATCCATCCATCCATCCAAACATACATGCAAACATCCATCCATCCAAACATACATGCAAACATCCAAACATTCATGCAAACATCGATCCAAACATGCATCCAAACATACATTCAAACATCCATCCATCCATCCAAACATACATGCAAACATCCATCCAACCATACATGCAAACATCCATTCATACATGCAAACATACATCCAAACATACATGCAAACATACATCCAAACATACATGCAAACATACATGCAAACATCCATTCATACATGCAAACATCCATCCAACCATACATGCAAACATCCATTCATACATGCAAACATACATCCAAACATACATGCAAACATACATCCAAACATACATGCAAACATACATGCAAACATCCATTCATACATGCAAACATACATCCAAACATACATGCAAACATCCATTCATACATGCAAACATTCATGCAAACATCCATTCATACATGCAAACATCCATCCAAACATACATGCAAACATCCATCCAAACATACATGCAATCATACATGCAAACATCCATTCATACATGCAAACATACATCCAAACATACATGCAAACATCCATCCAAACATACATGCAAACATCCATCCATCCATCCATCCATCCATCCAAACATCCATGCAAACATCCATTCATCCATCTATCCATGCAAACATTCATACAAAAATACATACATGGATTCCCTCTTTCCCACGAACCCATTATATGCCTGATTCCCCTCTACGGTGTGTGAGACCCACTGCTGACCGCTCCTAAGCCACGCCTCCTGTTCCATGGACCCGTTATTTGTCCAATTACCCGCTATATTGGGCAAGTGATCAGATAACCTGTCTACGTCTCGACGCGCCCTATCAGAACCCAGAGTTTGGAGAAGATCGGAGAAACTTGAAAATTTCCCCCCCAAAAAAAAAACACAAAGGGGTACCACTTATAGATTTTTAGGGTCGGAAAATAAAGTTTCTCCGAACTTTCTCAAAATTCTGGATTCCAATAGAGGGCGTCGAGACGTAGACAGGAGCGCAGGTCTGGTGGCCCTAGAGCCTTCCTGAGCTGAACGGGAGCCCAAAACACAAAGATGTACCAACTCGCATTCGTTTAGAGCCGCCACATAACTATAGATGATATTGCACATTTATTATCAATAAAAAGCGCCTCAACTGTACTAAGCACACCCAACCGAGCACGTTCATGTAACTTACAAGTCATTTTAGCGCTTAATTTGCATAGACCGGATACGTTCATCCAAATGTCTATCCATCCATCCATACAAACACCCACCCATCCATACAAACAAACATCCATCCATCCATCCATCCATCCATCCAGACACCCATACATACATACATCCAAACATCCATCCATCCAGACACCCACCCATCCATCCATACAAACAACCATCCATCCATCAATCCATTCATACATACAAACATCCATCCATCCATACATTCATACAAACATCCATCCATCCATCTATACATACAAACATCCATCCATCCATACATTCATACAAACATCCATCCATACACACATCCATACAAACATCCAAACAAACATCCATCCATACATTCATACAAACATCCATCCGTCCATACATCCATCCAAACATCCATCCATCCATCCATCCATCCATACATACAAACATCCATCCGTCCATACATTCATACAAACATCCATCCATCCATACATTCATACAAACATCCATCCATCCATACATTCATACAAACATCCATCCATCCATCTATACATACAAACATCCATCCATCCATACATTCATACAAACATCCATCCATACACACATCCATACAAACATCCAAACAAACATCCATCCATACATTCATACAAACATCCATCCGTCCATACATCCATCCAAACATCCATCCATCCATCCATACATACAAACATCCATCCGTCCATACATTCATACAAACATCCATCCATCCATACATTCATACAAACATCCATCCAAACACACATCCATACAAACATCCATCCAAACATCCATCCATCCATACATTCATACAAACATCCATCCATCCATCCATCCATCCATATACACATCCATACAAACATCCATCCATCCATCCATCCATACAAACATCCATCCATAAACATCCATCCATCCACCCATCCATACATTCATACAAACACACACATCCATAAAAACATCCATCCATCCATACATACTTACATCCATCCATCCATCCATCCATACATTCATACAAACACACACATCCATAAAAACATCCATCCATCCATACATACTTACATCCATCCATCCATCCAAACATCCATACACACATCCATCCATCCATCACAGTAATTAATTATAACTTTTAATTGGTGACAGTAATCATGAGTTAATCATTAATTTTATCTTTTAAAAATGTCTACTCATCAAATAATCCTAAAAAAGGACGAGCAGAAGAGACTCTTTTAAAAATCAATAAACAATCTTGCGGACCTTGAAGTTTTTTCATTTCACGTTCTCTGTAAACGTAAATGAAGAGCCGTATGATACTGACCAATCAGAGGAGACCCAGAGGTCGACGGCTTTCAGACCGGCTCTGATGCTCTGGACCGTTTCTGACGCGACCTCTGGACTGTCCAGGAATCCCACGACCTGTTTAATGACCCCGGCGTCCCGTAAGATCAGGCCAATGATGATACACCACTCCAGACAGCCCGCCTCCATGAACACATGCAGGAGATACCTGAGAAACATCACACACACACACCTTTAGAAACACACCATATGCACAGAAAGAGAGTAACGCCAAACACAGGCAATGATTTGATTGGTTCCTGGTTGATGAGCGCATGATTTATTTTGCATTTATTTTGTGTGTATGTGTGTGTGTGTGTGTTTATTTAGTCCCCAACCCTAATGACGACTCACCGCAGCTGCACCTGACTCTTGTGCGGCCCTTTATTGGCCAGCTCCATGGAGATGTGCTCCAGCTCTGATTGGGTCAGACTGAGGGTGGAGAAGTTCTCATCAACCATCGTCCAATCACCATCCACCATTGAACTGGTCTCAGTGAGATCCGTGGCTGAACCGATGCTGTACTCCTCTCCTGAGCGGATAAACGGATAGAAACATAAGAAAGAGCGAGAGAAGGATAAAGGTAGATACAGAAAGACAGACTTTATTCTCTCACCTTTGTTAATAAGAGGAGAGAGAAAGGCCTCCTGGGTCTGCGGGCCTCCGTGAGAGGAGGTGGAGTCCAGCTCCTTAGACCCCACCCTCAAGCCGTCGAGCCAGCTGTGATTGGCTGCGGTGACCTGAGGGGGCGTGGTGTCCATGTCACTGTTCAGCAAACTGTCCGCAGACTGAGACTTCAGCAAACGAGAACTCAACACTGAGAGAGAGAGAGAGAGAGAGAGAGAGAGAGAGAGAGAGAGAGAGAGAGAGAGAGAGAGAGAGAGAGAGAGAGAGAGAGAGAGGGTGAGAGAGCGAGAGAGGGAGAGGGAGGGAGCGAGAGAGAGAGAGGGAGGGGAGAGAGAGAGAGAGAGAGAGAGAGAGAGAGAGAGAGAGAGAGAGAGAGAGAGAGAGAGAGAGAGAGAGAGAGAGAGAGAGAGAGAGAGAGATATTATATCATATTTAAAATACATTAATACACACACCCATCTTGTGATGCTGATTGTTATCAGCTGGAATAATCGTTTACACACCTGGGCGGCAGCGTCCGTTCTTCAGCGGCGAGCTAATGGAGCATGCTGGGATGACAGGAAATGGCCACAGGAAGTCCTTGTGCAGACGTTTGAGTGCAGTCACGAAGTCGTCGAGCCGAGCCACCCGCGAGCGCTCCCGACACAGCCAGCCAATCAGCTCGAAGCCCAGCTGGGCGGAGAAGCAGCCCAGATCCCGCAGCCGGACCTGCTCCAGGAGGAGCCGCGCGTGTCTCCACAGCATCATATCAATGTAGAGATTCTCCGCAGAGTCACTGTCCTTACACCAGCGGTCTCCACTGAGCACACACACACACACACACACATACACACACACACGTTAGTTTTTTGTGAATTGTGGGGACTTTCCATAGGCATTATAGATTTTACAATGTACATTCTATCCCCCTACACTGCCGCTGCCCCTAAACCTACCCATCCCACACACACTGCCCCTAAACCTACCCATCACACACACACAGCCCCTAAACCTACCCATCACACACACACTGCCCCTAAACCTACCCATCACACACACACAGCCCCTAAACCTACCCATCACACACACACTGCCCCTAAACCTACCCATCACACACACACTGCCCCTAAACCTACCCATCACACACACACAGCCCCTAAACCTACCCATCACACACACACTGCCCCTAAACCTACCCATCACACACACACAGCCCCTAAACCTACCCATCACACACACACAGCCCCTAAACCTACCCATCACACACACACTGCCCCTAAACCTACCCATCACACACACACTGCCCCTAACCTACCCATCACACACACACACACACACAGGTTTTACCCTTTGGAGGAGGGCCCTGAGGGCATGCTGAGGGCCTTCTGCAGGCTGAACTTCCCGCCGGCGAGGCTGTCTGCAGACTGGGACATGCTGATGCTCCGGTGCCGGAAAAACTCAAAGCCGCCCGTGGAGCTCTGCTCCTGCGTGCACACACACACAAACACATGAGCCTCACGCCCGCTTCACACACACATCTCCATCAGCACATGAGCCTCACGCCCGCTTCACACACTCCATCTGCAGTGCGTATGCAGTGTGTGAATGTGGTGTGTGTATGCCGTGTGTGTTGCGGTGCGTATGCGGGGTGTGTTGCGGTGTGTGTATGCGGCCGATTTCAAAACAAATCTTCGAACCGTTATGAATCAGTGAATCGATTCGTGATTCGGATCGCCAAAGTCTCGTGATTTCAGCAGTTAGACACGCGATCCGAATCACGAATCGATTCACTGATTCATAACGGTTCGAAGATTTGTTTTGAAATCGGCCATCACTATATAAGTCGTTATTTAGTCACTTCTCGTGTCTTTATAAAATGATTGTAGAGCCGCTGTAGTGAGATGGGCTTTGTGACGTCGTCTTTAGTGCCTTTATGGGTCTTGAGAGAGGAAATGACATTGGTGTCTATGAAGGCCTTTCTGAGCCATCGGATTTCAACACTAATATCTTCATCTGTGTGTGTGTGTGTGTGTGTGTGTGTGTGTGTGTGTGTGTGTGTGTGTGTGTGTGTGTGTGTGTGTGTGTCAATGAAGGCCTTTCTGAGCCATCGGATATCAAAATATTGAAATATCTTCAAAATATATTCCCTTGTGTTCAGCTGAAGAAAGAAATTCATACGGGTTTGAAACAACTTGAGGGCGAGTAAAGGATGACAATTTTCTTTTTAAATTGAACTATCCCTTTAAATCTGTAATCCGTTAACATGGGTACTAAAAAATACGCACTGCAGACGTTGTGTGTGAAATGAGCCTCAGGTCAGACATCCAGCTGTGGGACGAAGCCTCACCTGTGTGGTGGGTGTGCTGGGCGGAGTCTCGCTCTCTCCTGAGCCAATGGCCTTGAGGAAGCGGATCATGTGACGGCACAGATCCCATTTGCCCTGCTCCAGAGCCGTGTTGAAGAGCAGCGTGGCGTGTTGACGGCTGACCGCTGGAACCTCCATATTCTGACATGAGCAGACAAAAGACAGAAAAATTATCATTCAATAAGACCAATCTATTATTATGAAAAAGCTGACACACCTGCACTATAAAAAATGCTCTTCTTATTCAGTATTTTTCTCTTGTTTCCAGTCCAAATATCTAAATATTCTTAAATCAAGATGCATTTACTAGATTTTTTTTCTGGGGGAAAATATCAAAATGAGTTTTTGCTTAAAACAGGCAAAATGATCTGCCAATGGGGTGAGAAAAATAATCTTATTTCTGTTTGGGACGGAAACAAGAAACAAGATTTCAGTCAGAAACAAGATTATTATTTTCTTTGTTTTAAGCAAAAACTCACTTCATTTAGATTTAACAAAACAAGAAAAAATATCTTGTGTCATTCTACTGATCTAGTAAAGGAATCTTCAGGGCTTGACATTAAGCATGTTCATGGGCGTGTCCTTCGTACAAGTTAATCGTTCATTCATAATAAACTAAAAATAATAACCCTGACGCACACTATGGTTAACCGAGTATTAACCGCTAAGGGCCTCGGTTAACGGTTAATGAAAAACTTGAAAACGTGCAGCCCTAGTGTGTGTGTTGTTCTGTCCTGACCTGTAGGATGATGAGGTACGATGCGGCCGTGTCCAGATCCTGTGCCATCAGGCACTCCTCGAACAGGTCTTTAGGGTTCCCCACGGCGGCGAATAGGTAGTTCCACAGGGCGTACTCCGTCTTTCGGGCACAATGCACGATGGTCTGCAAGAAGAGCGGGAACTCGGTCACGAATTTAGCCACGGTGGGCAGCAGCGGGTCAGGGATGGGCTCGCGGGACGTGGCCTCTTCCTCCAGAACCACGTGCACCATGAGCTCCAGGACGTGAGGGAAGTAGGGCAGCGCCGCGCAGGATTGGGCCAGCATCAGGGCCTGCTCGCCCAAGTTTCGCACCAGAAGCTGCCGCAGAATGTGGTGGAGGTAGATTTGGGACGTGCGTTCCACCGTGCAAAACGGGAAGAGAGTCTCAAGTGGATCCGAGCCCAAGCCGTCGAAAAGCATGGTCTCGTTGGATGCGCCGAGGATAAGCGCGTCCTCGAAGAGCACGGTCAGCGGGTAGATGTTGAGGTGGAAGGGCAGCATGATCCTGCGGGACAGGAAGGAGTGAGGCTTGCGGTGGTCTCGGGGGAACAGGGGCAGCCAAACCTTCATCCCCGCCTCTCCGCAGGACAGCCACAGCGCCTCCATCAGGTGACGCTTCTTACGGTTGCTGCGGCCCGTGGTCCACACGTTCTCCACACACTGAGCCAGAACCACCGGCGGGCAGAAGGGAAGCTGAGGACGGAGACACGAGTTAGCTCACAAAATCACTGCAAAAAATGCTTTTCTTACGTAGTATTTTTGTCTTGTTTCTAGAATAAATATCTAAATATTCTTACATTAAAGCAGCACTAGGTAACTTTTCAACCTTCATAGTATATTTTTTAAGACTCTTGTGATGATCCATCGACTTACAATAGATTGAATGACACGTCTGCCATAGCCTGATGGGGTCTGTACCGTTTTTAATCGTACTTTTAAACTTCGGGTTTCGGGTAGTAACCCGAGAACAAAAAGAACTACAAAATTCGACTGCTTTACGGCATATACGTCACTTCCACCAACACACACACTTCCTTACATTCGGACGTGCGAGCCCAACTTTGTTCGTCGGATAATATAGTCATGTCCGAAGCAGCAGAGACAAATAAGAAAGAAAAGGTTTTGTTGGAGGAAAGCAATAAGAGGAAACGAGAGAGTGCTGTGATTAAAGGCAGGACGAGGATCAACATGTGACCAGCGTTTGCTCGTCGGCGTGAGCTGAAGGAGGCGCGCCCGACCGATGCTGTCCTGCTTGTTACGGTGATTACCAACCACTCAAACATTGAACTGAAGTATCATATAGATTCTGGAAAACGCTAACCAATAGACTACTATAATGACGCTGGCTTGTAAACGTGAGCATCGCGATTATTTGGCGTTTGAAAAAATAAAACCAATGAAATGATATTCATATGACCTGCTGAAGCATCTGCCACTGACTGTACCGGATGAAGACATTTCCCACGCGCCGCCAGAAGAACAGCTGCATGTGAACTCCTCCTGCAGTGTTCAGGGGAACTGTTAGTGCTGCACCGACCCGCGGGACGCTTTTAGGAAGTTATTTGGCCCGCACCGCACCACTGGATATATTTTTACAACCCGCCGCGCACCCGCGACCATTAAATAGACATACGGGGTCCGCGGGTTATAAGACGACCCGCGCATCACTAGCTCAGGGCTATCAGGGCTGTCATGTCAGCAAATGTACGCGCGATGGCATCCCCTGTTGTAGGATGACAGAGTTTACGACAGTAACTGAGGACATTATTTTTTCCAAACTGTAGGGGGACCCCGAGAGCAAAAGTAGCCAAGTGCTGCTTTAAGAAGGATTTACTAGACAAGCAAAAGTAATTGTCTTGTTTTGGGGGAAAACAACTCAAGAGAGTTTTTGCTTAAATTAATCTTAAACAGAAAACACACATTAGTTACAGGGCTAGGTCACCCAAAAAAATCATGCAAAAAATGCTCTTCTTACTCAGTAATTTTCTCTTGTTTCCAGTCTAAATATCTAAATATTCTTAAATCAAGATGCATTTACTAGATTAGTAAAATGACATAAGATTTTGTTTTGAATGAATGAGGCATTTATATAGCGCTTTCACTACTGTACACCCAAAGCGCTTCACACTCATGTCAGGGGTCTCTCCTCAACCTCCACCAGTGTGCAGCATCCACTGGGATGATGCGACGGCAGCCACAGTACAACGGCGCCAGTGCGCTCACCACACACCAGCGAAAGGTGAAAATAAAGAAAAGGTTTTGTTGAAAATAAAATTTAAATGAAGTGAGTTTTTGCTTAAAACAGGCAAACTGATCTGCCAATGGGGTGAGAAAAATAATCTTATTTCTGATTGGGACGGAAACAAGAAACAAGATTTCAATCAGAAATAAGATTATTTTTCTCACCCCATTGGCAGATCATTTTGCCTGTTTTAAGCAAAAACTCACTTCATTATCGAATATATATATATACCGCGCCGCAGAATGTCTATTCGCATTGACTTCACGTGTAAATCACTCGCGCTTATCGCTTCATTCGCGTCTGGTGTGAACGCGCCATTAGAGTGAAACAGCGCCGCCCACCTTTTCAGCGCCTGAAGATCAGGATGAGGGGCGGGGCAAACTCACCAGCTTCGTCTGATTGGCTGGCGTGTCCTTCTCTCGTACCTGTGGGCCGGATCGGTCTCTCTGCAGCATGATCAGCTGACCAGCCAAATTCAACAGGATGCTCTCAGCCGAACAGGCCTAACACACATACACAGACGGGCCATGAGTACGCATGTAGGAGTGTGTGTGTTTGTTTGTTTTTGTGACATATGAGGACTCAAATGTGTATAATGCCAAGGGTATGACACAGGTATTACAGGAGAGGGTGAAATATGAGGACATTACCCATGGCCCCACTTTACAAAAGGCTTATAAATCACACAGGAGGAGTTTTTATGAGAAAGTAAAAATGCAGAATGTTTCCTGTGATGGGTAGGTTTAGGGTGTGTGTGTGTGCGTGTGTGTGTGCGTGTGTGTGTATATATGTGTGCCCTTGTTTATATTACATTTTGTGGACCAGCCAGCGGTCCCTACATTTCAAAAGGCTTATAAATCATACAGGATGATGTTTTTTGAAAATGTAAAAATGCAGAATGTTTCCTGTGATGGGTAGGTTTAGGGGCTGTGTGTGTGTGTGTGTGTGTGTGTGTGTGTGTGTGTGTGTGTGTGTGTGTGTGTGTGTGTGTGTGTGTGTGTGTAGGGGAATAGTACATACAGTTTGTACGGTATAAAAACCATTACATCTATGTAGAGTCCTGATAAAGAAAGTGATCCAGATGTGTGTGTGTGTGTGTGTGTGTGTGTGTGTGTGTGTGTGTGTGTGTGTGTGTGTGTGTGTGTGTGTGTGTGTGTGTGTGTGTGTGTGTGTGTGTGTGTGTGTGTGTGTGTACCTGCTGCGGGGCTTTGAGCGTGATCCCGGTCTCGGTCCGCACTGACGTGAGGGTCACAGACACCACCAGCCCGGGGTGAGGGATATAGCGGGACATCGAGACTTCCTGCAGCAGCTCCACACTGACCGACGGGTTCGGACTGATGCCAGACACACGGAAATATCAACACATGTTAATGACACACACACACACACACACACACACACACACACACACACACACAGACACACACAGACAGACACACAGACACACACAGACACACACACACAGACACACACGTTAAACATCCATCTTCCATCATCCAACTCGTCATATATAAGAAACTTCTTTAGAAAATATTCTAAAAAATACAATTCTGGTCATACTGTATATAGAGTACTTGAAAAACACAATTATTCACCCTTTCTATAGATTGACTTTTCCCATATTATATAATATAACTAAAAAATGAATAAATGAAAATAACAAAATTATACATGTGTAAATAAATAAATAAAAGTAAATCTATATTATTTAGTTTTTATATTATCTAATATATCCAAATAAATTCATTTATAAACGTGTTTTACGTTTATTTACATATATACACAAATAAATGAATAAAACACACACACACACACACACACACACACACACACACAAATAAATTTAGTAATAAAAAGATAAATGCAAATAAAATAATTAATAGAATTCTCTTTTTTATGTTTATTTATTTACTTTAGTAAAAAATTAACTAATTAATAATTTCGTTTTAAATGATTAAATTCTAGATAAGAATTTTAAATCCTGTCATACACACACACACATACACATATATATATATATATATATATATATATATATATATATATATATATATATATATATATATATTAAAATAAAGTTAATTTCATGATGACAGGATTTAATAACAATACTTGCATTTTTATTGGATTATTATAAAATAAACCAGTAAATGTATGACTGACGATCTATTTGTGTGTGTGTGTGTCTGTGTGTGTGTGCTCTGTGTGTGTGTGTGTGTGTGTGCTCTGTGTGTGTGTGTGCTCTGTGTGTGTGTGTGTGCTCTGCGTGTGTGTGTGTGTGTGTGTGTGTGCTCTGTGTGCTCTGTGTTTGTGTGTGCTGTGTGCTCTGTGTGTGTGTGTGTGTGTTCTGTGTGTGTGTGTGCTCTGTGTGTTTGCGTGTGTGTGTGTGCTCTATGTGTGTGTGTGTGTGTGTGTGTGTGTGCTCTGTGTGTGTGTGCGTGTGTGTGTTCTTTGTCCGTGTAAGTGAGTGTGCTCCGTGTGTGTGTGTGT